>NC_056749.1:351211032-351273532 GCF_019279795.1 Protopterus annectens
TGTAACTTCTATAATTACCCCCTCTGGGGGTTTTTAAAACCTTCTCTAAGATGGCAAATTCAAAACCTAAAAAACCAGAGCAGTTTGTGGAATGTTTACATAAAGCATTGTTTAGATTTTTATTAAGTATTTGGTAAGTGTGCTCATAAATCCTGTCCTTTAAATGCCTTTCTGTCTTACCGACATAAAAACTAGGGCAGGTTTTACACAGCGCCAAATAAATCACACCTATAGTTTGACAATTACCTTTTTCAAACATTATTGCTGTCCTTAGAATGTTGTTTAGTGTAATACTCTCCCTGTTGTAAATATATTGGCACTGGGAGCAACGCCCACATTTTGAAGTGCCATACTTATTATTATTTTTATTCTTAAATTCACTTTCAAAACATTTTTTTCAAATTGGGTCCAACTTTATAAACAAAATTTGGTTTATTTCCCACTACAGTCCATAGCTTCAAATTATTTCTCAACATAACCCAATTGTCATTCATAATTTTCTCCACCTCATATGTTTTATTTCCAAAAGGAATGACCATAGATTTTTCAAAATCCTTATTGTCTTCAGGTCCTTTGTTTGTTTCCTCACCCATATTGTGTGGGTTCCCTAAAAGGGGTTTGTATTTCTTTCCCCATTCGTCCCTTACAAAATTAACATAGTCATTAATGTTTTTAGTGGGGTACCCTCTTTCCTTAAATAATCTAGCTACTATTGCCAGTTCTTCATCAATATCTTCCTCATTAGATGTCATTCTTGCTATCCTAATGAGCTGGCCTTTCAAAATACTATTTTTTTGTTTTGTTGGGTGATTACTCAAATAATGTAGGTATGAGTTACTAAAATGTGGTTTTCTATAAACCTTAGATTTAAATGACCCATTTTCCTTTTCAATATTTACATCTAGATAGTTTGTACCATTCTCTTTATATTCATAGGTGAATCTTAAAAATTCTGTACTGTCATTAAAATAC
This sequence comes from Protopterus annectens, assembly GCF_019279795.1. Lineage (NCBI taxonomy): Eukaryota > Metazoa > Chordata > Ceratodontiformes > Protopteridae > Protopterus > Protopterus annectens. Next base: position 351,212,005 of record NC_056749.1, read on the forward strand.
TTAATCATTTCTTGAATCTTAGTCTTCGGACCTTTCCACAAAATAAAGATATCATCCAAGAATCTAACATATAATTTCATATATTGAAAAAAAATCACTTTTAAACACAACATTATGTTCCCAGTCCAATAACACAAGGTTTGCATAAATGGGGGCACAAGATGCCCCCATAGCCACCCCTTTGTGTTGCTTGAAATATTCTCCTTCAAAAAATATGAAATTATGGTCTAAAACAATCTCCATAAATTCCATAATTAATTCAATTTTATTACTTATAAGTTTTGTGTGCTTATTTAAACTCTCAGAGAACCATTCCAGACCTTCTTTTTTCAGAATAGATGTATATAAATCTATTATATCAATAGTAATGAAAAGTTATATCTTTATCCCACAAATCTTTGTTTATTCTACCTAAAAAATCCCAAGAGTCCCTAATCATGTGGTCTGCATTAATAACTTGATTTTTTAACCATTTATCTATCAGCATCCCAAAGGGGTATGTTTTGGACCCTCGACCTGACACAATAGGTCTAAATTTCAAGTTTTCTAGTCCTTTATGTGTCTTAGGTATTCCAAACATTGTAGCTACTAGGGGTTTCTTAACTTTTAAAAAATTGTATAAATCATTTGAAATTCTTTCCTCCAGTATGTATTCTTCTAAATAAAAATCTTTATTACTAATATTGATCTCATTTAAGGAAGCTGACGTGTAAGTCAACGAATCATTTAACATTTCAAATATTTTGTGGGAATATTCTAAGCTGTCGTAGAACACCATACCAACTCCTTTGTCAGGACGCATCACTCTGATACTCTTGTCCTCTCTCAAACATTTTAATATTTCATTTTCTTCTTTAGTCAAATTTTTATTTTTAAAAATGTTTTGTTCTCTACCTTTGAGTTTATATATATCTTCCATTATTGCTTTTTCCAAGCTAAATAAAATTGGATCTAGGGGCGGGTTAAAAACACTCTTATTCTTGGGTTCATACTTTAGCTTCTCTTTATTAAATATTTTTGTCCTTCAAACATATATGCTAAATTAAGCTTCCTTAAAAACATTTTTAATTCAATAATAGTTTGTGTATAATCAAACTGTCTAGCTGGAACAAATTTCAAACCTTTCATACAGAGAGAGAAATGTTCCTTAGACAGCTCAACTCCTGCAAAATTGTAAATATGATATCCTAACAGTGTATGTCTCACTCCATCTTGAACAATATTCCCTACCATTCCTCCCTTTTGTTCCTGTTTCCTTGATTCTTCCACCCTTGTGGGTATTTCCTTACCTCCTGTAGCCCCACGTCCCATTCCTGCTGGTATTGAAAAGTTTGTGGTTCACATACATCTTCATCATATCTTTCAGTGTTGTGTTTCCTTCCATAACTTCTATTTTCTTTAAGTTCTTTAAACTTTCCTCTATAATATTCAATATCTTGTCCTTTATTACTTTTTTTGTTTTTGTTATTATTCAATATATATGCTCTATGGTTTTTATACTCTGTCAAGTCCCTGTGCATTTGTTTACACTTAATTTCATACAATTTATTACATTTAAAATCTATATTATCCATTTTTCTATAATATAAATTTTCATACTCTGAAAATAAAAGATCAGTAGAAATTTTTCTATTCAATATTTCATCTTTTTCTATAAGTTGACTCAATTTTGTGTCATTGTTTTTAATAATTTTACCCAACATTTCTAAACCATGTCTATTAAACATTTCAGTAAATTCTGCTATCAGTTTGTCATCATATTCTAAACCGAAAGGAAATTTATAGATTCTTAGTCCTCTAGGTACAATATTTTTTGCCATGCATTCGGACAAATATACATTCTCTTGATATATATCTATACACATATATACATTATTTTGATAAAGTAATAAGCATCCGTGTATATATATATATATATATATATATATATATATATATATATATATATATAAAATGTATATTATATATATATATATATATATATATATATATATATATATATATATATATATATATATATATATATAAAATGTATATTATATATATATATATATATATATATATATATATATAAATGTATATTTTATATGTATGTATATATATATATATATATATATATATATATATATATAAAATGTATATTTTATATGTATGTATATATATATATATATATATATATATATAGATATAAAATGTATATTATATATATATATATATATATATATATATATATATGTATATATATATATATATATATATATATATATATATATATATATATATATATATATATATATATATATATATATATATATATATATATATATATATACATTTTATATATATATATATATATATATATATACATTTTATATATATATATGTATATATATATATATAAATATATACATATATATATATAATATACATTTATATATATATATATATATATATATATATATATATATATACATTTTATATATATATATATATATATATATATATATATATATATACACAATGTATATTATATATATATATATATATATATATATATATATATATATATATATAAAATGTATATTCGTATATGTATATACACGCACACACGCACACATGCACACACACACACACACACACACACACACACACACACACACACACACATGCGTGTGTGTGTGTGTGTGTGTGTGTGTGTGTGTGTGTGTGTGTGTGTGTGTATAGAGAGAGAGTTTATTATCACAATCTTAAACATCATAATCTGGAGAATATAATATCTTAAGGTCAAAACTCTAAACTCCACAATATCTAAAAATCTTGAATACTGAATTCCCCTTTAAGTTTGTCCTTTGGAGCAAGTGCTAACATGGGTCATACAGGGGTATGAACTTAGAAATATGTACTAACAGTGATTCTGCAGGGTGTGGTCCCAGAAACAAGTGCTAACATGGGTCCTGTTGGGGCAAATCCAGGATTTCAATATTTTGGTCTTCAGCGTATTAGTCTTTTAATGATATGGTCTCACTATTATGATTTTGGGATTATTTTCCTTGGTTGACATAGCAAAATGTAGAATGCAAGCACATCAATTACAAGAGGTCAGCAGCACAATGATCCTCAGTCAACTGCTCATATGCGAGAAAAATCCTCACCATATGCAAACAAACAAATAAATCAATAACATCATTTTTTTGCAGGAAGGCAAACTACCCTGCATGCCCACACCTTCTGCTGATTTTATATACTAACTCTTAGCTAACCCATTATACAGGGAAAGGGAGTATTTCCCCATCTGGTGATTGTTGATCTAGCAAACCTGTTGACCATCTGATATGTCAAGCAAGCAAAGCTGGATCATGGTGAAATGAGGCCCTAGGCAGAGTAATGGATTGGGGATCTCCCAATATAACCACAGTAGCACCTCTCACACACAACAGCATCCCCGTAGCATAGCCCCCCCCCCTGCAGCCATTCCAGTGTCCAGTTACTTTGGTTATTTCTCCCCATTTACTGTAAACACTCTTCAAGCCTCTCAGTGTACACACTATTTTCTTCTTTACTTCTACAATGATTACAGGTATTTGGATTTAAACACTGATAGACATTTGCTAAACAAAACAATACAGTCTGACAGTGAAAACAGACTTGGCATTAGCAGTAAACTTCTCTACCCTTGAAACCCACATTCAAAGAAATTGCATTTGGCCAGTGGCTGATTATGTTTACCTTTGGGCTACTTTCAAACCATTGGCCCCTTGCATACATTTTTAAGACCATGAATCATACCTCTCAATTGTCCAGATTTTCACAGAGTGTCTAGATTTTGCCTCATATTTTTGGTCTGTTTTTCATAAAATTGTGGTTTACTGACCAATCCTTGGCAAGTCATTAAAAATTAAAGTCAGAAAATCTGAGCATCCAAATGCTCCAGATTGTCTGGAACGTTCCGCATTTGTGATTGATTTAACCCACTGTTCCGCACCGAACAGTGGTAGGTCCGCTTTGTGAATTTTGACTGGCTCGTATACCACAATTAAAGCCAGTCGGCACCACAGGATACAAGCCAATCAAACATCTGTTCCTGATGCAAAGGGAGCTAATCAGGAGGCACAAAATGTAGCCTATCACATGCCACTACTAGTTTTCACTCTGCTGCAGTTTTTTTTCAAAAAAGGATATTGCGGGGCAGAGAAAGATCAGCACATTTAGAGTTATGGCTCTCTTCATCTGACTGTGTGTCTAGAATGTTCAAAAAATAATAATATTTTTCTAATTTTGTTGACAAGGGACTGTTTACTCACACTGATGTATAATAATAATAATAAATGAACTCTGCCTGCCTAACATACAAAGCTATGTCAAACCCAGAGCTGTTGGACATGCTACACTTAAATAAATCCCAATCTCTCTGAACCACATGCTCTGAGGGACCTAAACCTTGTCACCACAATAATCAGAACATGCTGGAGGGATAGATTCCTGTCTCAGAGACTTCCCATACTCTGGAACAAACTACCCAGTCATGTCAAGCAAAGCTTCTCATTGGCCCTCTTTAAGGAAAATGTTGATGACTGTATGGGAAATAGAAAATTCACCCCGGGAATCACTTTTGTGGCATTGCTTGACAGGGGCACAGGAAAATAATTTTTTTGGGTGGTGAAAGCCAGGGAACCTTTTTGGCTAGGCTTATATAGGCCCCAGGGCCGATAGCCTAATACCTACCTATGAAGCTATGAACCTATGAATTACAAGTTCTGGATATTAATTTAATTCAAATATTTAACTTATTCCTTCCCAAAACTGTGAAGTCCTCATACTGGAACATTTTTTTCAGTGTTAATACTTGCTTTATTGCTTGATAATATTATTTACTTTATTGTGCATACATTTGTGGAATGCTTTATGTAATATGTAGAAACATAATGGACATAGCAGGAAAGAAAATCAGTTATTCCTAATGGTAATGCTTTGATGTAACAGCAGTATTATTCTGTATTGTGATCTCAGACATTCTTGTCCATTCATTCACCTAACCTTTTCCCCTTAGGCCTACTAGATTAAAATGTCATATGTATACTAGATTGCTGTATCAGGGGCATGACATTTGCTTTCTATTACATTTACAGCACTTCAAAAGCAGGTGCTAAAGAGCATTTTTTTTTAAATAGTTGCACTTGAATACTGTTATGCAATGACTTTCTACTGAGTATATTGCATTTTATTAATGGTTTATTCTGACTTTATTTATTAACATGGGTGTCTTATTGAATTTTATAAATGTACAGTATTTGCTAAATTAACACTTTTTGCAAAAATCCTACTTCAACCAGGCCCCATGGAAATGGTGTGTTTTCATGCAATGTGAAAAAAGGCTGCTCCATATTTTGACTGTTTGTCAGACATTGCTAGGGTCTGTGCCATTAACACCTATGCAGAATATAATTACAGACATTTGAGTTTCAGACTTCATACTCTTCAGAAAATAATGCTAACAGAAAACCTACTATGCTATCGGCGTTCTAAGTTTGTAAGAGCAATATTTAAAAATTGTCCCTTTTTTGGGCCTTTGTCCCACCATTATTTATGGCTTTGTCCAGACTTCTTGGTTTAAGTGTTTGAGAGGTATGCCATGCATGTATACATGTACAGATTCTTTGATTCACCTTCCTGATTGTATTAAATTATATTCTTTGTATAATACAGCACCACTTGTTAGAGTGTGTTTTAAACCTCTCTAATCTTGCCAAATACTGAAAAGGCATAAATGGTATGGTGGCGCAAGACTGGTAACTGTATTTTAGACTCATTTTCCCTTGCACAATACTTGATGGAACATTGGATCCTATCTCAGACTCTTGTATGTTCACGTTTGGTCAGTCTCCTGAATCAACTATGTCCAGACTTAGTCACTATAAACTCACTAATTTACACAACAAAATCAATGAATCAGCTGTATCTGTATATCTTTTAAACATGTTTAAACTCCTAGGGTAGTTCTAAGCAAAGGAGCAGGAGACAGACAAACTGACTTGTTTCAGAGCTACCTTTCAAATTACGATATGACAGTCATGTGACAGAAAAACAGCCTGTACCTTTGCCGGAAGTAGAAGAGTGATCTCCAGTATTAAGCACTACTGGCAGCACTTACCCTCTTTATTTCCCAACAAATATGTAAAAATACTGGAGAATTCCTCAGAACATAGTACACAGATGATTCCACACTCATGAGATTTGCAGGTAATCTTGCTTCCTTGATTCTCAATCTTCAGTCACGATTTTTCTGTCTTTGTTAATGATTAAATAAGAGTGAATTTCATCTTTCTTACTATAAAGCAAAATATTTACTATCTGGTGAATATATCCACAAGAATAATATCAAAACCTCTCAATACATTAATACCAGTAGACTTGTGTCTTTAGAAGGAGAGCAGAACTTTAAGTATCTGGATAGTGCAAGTTATCCATCCAATACTATGTAGGTAGTATAGTAAAACAAGTAAACACCCCAATGGGCTGCTGTGTCAGATCAAACACCTGCTTACTTCTAAAATGAAAATATCACATGGCCCATTCTAGTTCCAAAACTGCTTTGCCTGCTGGCTGTTACATTAGAATTGCATGCTAATAGCTGGGATGTTATATGTTAACCACTGATGTACACAGTCAAATAACATTGGATGGATAAGCTCAACTACTACATTGCCATACTCTTATTTTACCACAAATGTCTGTGTGTTCATAGCTCTGCCCTGGTTTAACCTCTTTGCTAAGGTGGCAGCAGCTCAGAAGGCAATAAGGACATCAAAAGTTCACCATTTTAAGAGTTCCAAAAATATTCCACTAAAACAGGGAACTGTGAACCAACAAATGCATTATCAACCGTAATGAATAATCTGCCTGCAGAAGTTTACTTCATTAATGACAGTTTAAGCTTCTATTACTCTCTAAGACTTTGGTTTATGAGCAAAATAATTGCCTTAACCGTGGTATTACCTACATTTCTTTTCTCTCTATATGAGGATTCATGTAAACAATCTATTACCCAGTTTTATTTTGAGTACAGTTGCAGCGTATTTATTTATTTAAATTTTATTTTCTGGACATATCTTACACCAGAAATAACTCTTAACCACCGATTGACACAAGCAAGTACTTTGAAAGTATATCTTGCATATCCAGTTTCAATTCTGATAAATTGATTCATATCTGAAAATGAAGTCCCCTCACTCTGGAAAAAAGAATCATTCATTATTCCTCTGAACAACAGTGGAATCATTTAATTTCTTTCATATTACAGGCCAATTACCATTTTATCTCTCCTATCAAAATATAAGAAAAATGTATTCATACTTGACTTCTCGGCTATCGAATAGATAACCAGCTTCTGTTCTCATCACAGCATAACTACTGCTTTGTTGCATTTTGTTAATACTGTTAACACCCAAAGAAATGTCAGAATCCTAGTCTCTTTCATTTTACTAGAATTTTTGATATTGTCTCCCACCTGAAACTTATATAAACTGTCATTCTTATGGCTCACCAGCTCTTCACTGCAGTGGTCTCATAGCTGCCTCTCTAACAGAGCACAAGCAGTGAAATGTGAAAATGATTTCTCCACCTTCTTCCCAGTAACTATTAGTGTCTCACAAGGATCTATACTAGGCCCCATAGTTTTCAACATATTCATCAAGACTTTTACATTGCTACAAATATATTAACCTAGTTCACTATACTGATGACTTGACCATAATCTCCTCTGCTAAATTTCTCTCTAAACTCCAAGACCTTACAGAACAACCCTTCATATCAATTGAAACATGGCTAAATAATTCACAATTACTGCTACACTCTAAAAAAAAATGAATTGCTTCTCATTACCCCAAAACACATCTCTGCCAAAGCAAAACTATTCCCTCTCATCTCAGTCAACAGTACTATGATAGAACAAGTAAACCCCATAAAATTACTGGGTGCCATCATAGATGACCAGTTGAAATTTAACCACCATATATCACACGTTGTTGAAAAAAATACTAATCAAAAAAGTACATTATACACAGTAAAAAACATGCGCCACCGACATAGCCAAAAGATATATAGCCTCTACTTTCTTACTGCCATCTGTCCTCTATGCTATTCCAATCTTTACTGACCTTCAGGTCTCACAGTAGTACAAACTTGAGCAATGTTATAATAAAATAGCCAAATTTGCAGTAGACTATAACAGTAAAACACAGCACTGCCTAGCCCTTGGAGAAGTACACTGACTAAAACTGCATCACCTAGCACTTTCTCAGTTAACTACAAAACACAGACTTTTATATAAACCAGAAAATTGCCCAGTCTTTAACAATTTAGTGCCCCAATAGAATTTTATGCTGTAGATAAAAATCACTTATCACTGTAACCAAGTTACTTAATACTGCAAGTGACACTTTATATTCAGAGTGTAGCTACACCATGGAACCAGATCCCATTATCACTGAAATCCATTCAGAATGCAAACTCATTTAAACAGAATTAAATCTTCATCTGTCAGATCAATGGATCTGCTCCTGTACATCTCCAAACCATTTGTCTTCATTCAGAATCCTATGCCCCACAACCAGTCTTTACCAATATCTGAATGGATTTACTAGCATTTTCCAGCCATATACTTAGTTTTGTGATACTATTCACATCCCACCTCTGTACGTCTGATACAAACCTTATGACATACACACACACACACACACACACACACACACACATATATATATATATATATATATATATATATATATATATATAAAATTATCTTTGAACCTGCTTTATACATCACCTCTTAACTACAATATATATTTTTTGGTTCCTTCAGACCTCATTGTTACTAGCCTGGCCCCCAGTATCCAACATCCATGCCAGGTTTACCATCTACTCACCAACCCCCTGGACTTAACTCTGTTTTTGCTTGAGGTTGGTCATAGATCCTGAGGATGTTCTGGGGTCTTGTCTCACCTGTGTTTCTATATGGGGAGATTTTCTTTTTTCATGACTTACACACTTTCCTTTCCCCACCCACTGTGCTTGTTTTTTATGCCTGAGAGCAACTCCCGTTTTTGAACCACACCCCCTTAGGGAACGTATCACTAAGCACCCTCCAAACTGGGTTGGGTATAACCATCCCTTTCCTGATGCTCTGTCTGTTGTCCAAACCACTGGGCCATAGTCAGGACTTTATCCTTTTATGTCATCGGAGCAGCTCCTCTTTATTACAATATTAAAATGTTCTGCCTTACCTAGTTCCTTCTCTCATCTCCATTTATTTATTATTTATTTATTTGTTTTGCATTTGTTAACTGGGTTTGTCCAGCTGGGTAAGAATGTACCCTTTTTCAGTGGAGACCCGAGGGGGAAAGCCCCAAACAGACATACAAGTAGAGACAAATTTACAGTAATACAGAGCAAAACAATGTCATGAATACAATGGATAAGAAAAAATAATGTACTCCATGGAATTAAACATAGCTATATACAAAAATATAATAATATGGGTGTAAAAGGAAAAACTACGATAATAAATCAAAGAGGAATGCAGTAAGGGAATTAAGGTTATAGGTAATCATTTGAAAATAATATGGCATTATTAGATTAGAGGCTAGAAGGAGAAATTGTGTAAGTGCAGGGGGCCTCAGATCTGAGGAAGAAACTAGTGCATGAGTAAAAAAAAGAGAAACGTGTATGTACAAGGGGCCTCAGGTCAGAGGAAGAGATGGTACAGAAGAAGAAAGTAGTAGAGGAGGGATGTAGTGATCTAGAGGGAGGTTATAAAAGGGAGAGCATATAGATATAGTAAGTTATAGAAATAGGAAAGGACTTATAGATCAGACTTAGTGGTAAAGTGGGTATAGGGATGGGGAGGGGTTAAGTAGGTGGTTGCAGGTACATATAGGGTTGTTATGGAGATACAGTATCAGGTCATGTTTGAAGTTATAAAGGGAGGTATGGCTTCTGATTTGGAGTGGAAGATAGTTCCAGATAAGGGAAATGGAGTGTTTATAGAGTATTTTACCTATGTTCTTATTGGGTCTATAGACTTGTAGTAAGTGTTTATCAGATCTGTGCAGGTAACAGGGAGGGATTTACCAAGAGATCAGGTTGGACAAAGATGGACAGTCAGAGTTAGAATTAAGAACTGTAAGAGCTTGGATTAGCTGACTTTTGGCCAGAATGTGTGGGAGTTCAAGCCAATGTAGTTTTGTGAGTGATGTGCAGTGATGGGATTTATAGGAGCTGCTGGTGACAAATCTAGCAATTTTGTTGTAGGTTTGGTCAAGCTTTGCAGCAGGTTATTTTGTAGATTAGAAAATAGAGGGGAGCCATGGAGGAGGGCAGGGATGAGATAGGATTGGGCTAGCAGAAGTTTTGAGTTGGGGTGAGGAATTTGCTATTTCTGTAAAGCAGGCCCAGGTTTTGGTGTTTTATTTATGGAATGAAGTATGTGGAGGTCTAGTTTGAGCTGGTCATCTATGATGACACCTAGGAGTTTAGTGTGTGAGTCTGGTCTTATGATGGTGCCATTTACAGAGGATAAGAGAAAGCTGGAGTTGTGTTGGGCTAGAGTTTTAGGCAGGAATAATAAGAGCTTAGTTTTAGAAGGGTTCAGGATGAGTTGATTGTTGGTTAGCCACTTCCCAACAGAATTAAATGAAGTTTGGGTGTAATGGTGGAGGTTGTTTATAGAGTCAGAAATGGAGATCAGAGTTGAATCATCTGTGTACTGAATGATAGAGGAGAGGTTACAGGCAGTGTGTAGGCCATTGGTGAAGAGATTAAAAAGGAGGGGACCGAGAACTGAGCCTTGAGGAACACCGGTCTGAACTGCCAGAAAGGGAGAGAAGGAATTTAGCCATTTAACTGCTTGTAGATGAATGGACAGGTAACTTGAGACCCAATTAAGAGTGGGGATGGAAATGTTCAGCTGAGAAAGTTTATGAAGTAGAAGATTGTGAGAGACAGTATCAAACGCCTTTGACAGATCTAAGAAAAGGCAGGACACAAGTTTGTTATTGTCTCTGGCCTCAGCTACTCTATGTGAGAAGGATAAAAGTGCAGTGTTAGTACTGTGTTAGGGTCTGAACCCATGCTAGGTGGTGGTTAAAAGATTGTTTTGAGCAAGATGAGAAAGAAGTTGAGAATCGATATACTTTTCGAGAATTTTGGAGAGGGGAGAAAGAATATCTATGGGACAGAAGTCAGATGGTTCTGTGGAGTTACCTCCTTTATGTAGTGGGATAGTGTAGTATTGCTTCCAGATAGAGGGGACAGTGGATTCTTGGATAGAGCGATTGATTAGAATGATGATAGGAAGGGCAATAGAGTTAGCATCAAGTTTAAGGAATTGGGGAGGTAGGTTATCAGGGGCAAGAGAACAAGGTTTGAGTTTACTGAGGAGAGTTTTAATATAACTAACAGAGACAGGTTTGAGCATGAAGGGGTCTGAGAGGTTAGTGGAGTCAGACTGGGGATGTAAAAAAGGTATGGGCTTGGAAGTGGAAGTAGTAGAACTGGAAGTGAAATTAGAGGTAGGGTTGGGGTTGTTGGTGGTGTTAGGTACTAGTTTAGAAATGGTATCAATGACGTAGTGATTTAAATGGATGGCTGCATCTGGGGGTGAATGATTGGGAAAAGGGTTGGGAGTTGTGGGTGAGCCAGGTTTGAGAAGAGTTTTTATGGTTGTCCAGAACTTCTGGGGGTTAGAAGTGTGCAGAGATTGGTCAGAGAAGTGAAAGTTTCTTTTGCCTGGTTGACTCTTTTTTTTGTAAGGTTTCTAAATTCCCTATATGATTGTAGGAGGGCAGGAGATTTGCATTTCTGATATTGTTTCCAAGTGGCATCTCTTTTATGCACAAGGTGGAAGATTTCTTTGGATAGCCAGGGAGCATGTTTAGCTTTGACTTTTATTTTCCTGATGGGGGCAAGAGAGTTGAGTATGTTTAGGAATGTCTGGTTGAAGTAGCTGACTGTGTCATTTAAAGGTAGAGAGTATAGGCAAGACCAGTTTCTAAGCAATGATCACATGATCTGGTAACTATTTGACAAACTCACTGATACACCTCTTCAGATGCTAAGTGTTGATCAGTTTTCAGCATCCACTAATGTATAAGAAACTGAGACCAGCTGGCACAGTGGTTAAGGTCTTTGCCTTCCACTCACAAGGTTCAAGGTTTGATCCTGACCCCTGGCCAATGCCAGTTTGGAGTTTACATGTTCTCCCTGTGTCTCTGTGGAGTTCTTCCCACCTCCAAATAAAATACTGAGTGTTTCCATCTTAAACTCACCAATGAATGGAGCTGTGGGCAACAGCACAGACTCTACATGGTACCATATAGGGGGAAGAGTTGTATAGACCAACCGCTTTGGGCATCTACTGTGGTGCACAATATCTTCCAGACAGGAGAACATGGATCACAGACTGTGCAGCATGGTAGGGCTAGCTATTTCACAATGTAAAATACGGCTCTAGGTGATTCAGTCACATTGACTAATGTTGCCAAATGGGCAGGGATATTTGCCAAAGATAAGTGGATTGAGGACCCGACCTACTCCGACCTGTGCCAGGGACCCACACTAACGATGAAAGAAGGTTATGTGCCACCTACTGGCCAGTTTGCACCTGCCATAAAGCCCAAGGGCCAGATGCCCAGTCTGGGTTACCTAGGAATAGCTCTGTTGTCCAAAAGCTTGAAGTAAAACCAATCAACCTGCCAAACATGAACTAAGAATTGTTACACTAAAATTAAGTTCACTGACAGGATGGAGTTTGGAAGTGGATGATAAGACGGAACAGAGAAGGTTGGGCATCCTATGTATCCAAGAGGCAAACTGGAAGGGCAGTGCAGCAAAGACACTTGGCTTGGGATTGGTGTGGCAACTGTTGTGAGAGAGAGGCTTCAGAAGGCAGTGAGGAATATTATTAGAATTAGTGACAGTCTCATGGTAATCAGACACCATCCTAATGATAGGCTGTAGTATTGCCTCACAGCAGGGTTGTGATAATGAGAAAAAGAGTGATTCATACAGCAGTTGCAGGACCTACACGATAAAGCAGGACAACATGACTTGGTGTTGATAATGGGTGACTTGAATGAACATATCAGGACAGACAGAGCAGGATATGAGGACTGCCTGAGTCCACATGGGTGGGGCAACAAGAATAAAGAAGGACAGGCCATTCTAGACTTCTGCCTGGCAAATGGCTTGATAGTAGCCAACATATGGTTCAGAAAGAGAGATCACATACAAGAATGGCCAACATGCAACTCAGTTAGACTTCCTCCTAGTACAAAAAGGGCATTGGGGTAGACTCACTGATTTGCAAAGTCATCCCCAGTGAAACAGTTAGCCCACAGCATAAACCACTGTTTGCCACAATCAGCTGCAAGCAATTGTCAGAGAAGGCTCTAAGGTCAACAGAGACAAGGCTGAAGACCTGGAAGCTGACTGCAGAGAAAGTCAAGGAATTACTCCCCAAGAAGAGGAGGAAATAGGTAGAGCTGAAGAAGAATGGCAGCACCTCAAAACAGCATGTGTGAGTACTAAACAACAAATATGTGTCCGAGCCCATTATGGAAATAATGTACATAAAGAAAGCTGGTGGTAGAATGTAGAAGTCCAGGAAGTCATCTAAAGACAAAAAGGAGTGCAGAAAAAAGTGGGAGATAGAAAAGATGGACTAGGCCAGGAAGGAATACTGGCTGGCTAACAAAGAAGCTAAGAAAAAAGTTGCAATAGCAAAGAACAGGGCATCAGTGGCACTCTACCAGCTTCTGGAAAGTGCCAAAGTAGGTGGCACAAGGAAACTATATCAGGTTGCAAGACAAAGACAGAAAGATAAAGAAGATAGACACCTTTCATAAGGGATATCAGCAACAACCTAATCACCAGTCCACAGGACATCAAAGGCAGATGGAAGTAGTATTTCCAGCAGCTTCTGAATGAAGAAAATCCCACAGAAGCTGTAACGCCCCCAACACAGCCTACAACGAGGGAAGAAGAGGAGCCCACCCTAGAAGAAGTAAGAACAGCACTAAGAAAAATGAAGTCAGGGAAAGCAGCAGGGTCAGATGAGGTCACAGCAGATATGATAAAGATGCTGGGTGAGATAGGGAGAAAATGGCTCCTGAGGGTAGTCATAGCAGTCTGGAGAGAAAGGTGTATACCAGATGACTGGAGAATAAGCATACTTGTGCCAGTGTACAAGAGCAAAGGGGACATCAACAACTGTGGGTGGTACAGAGGTATCAAACTTCTGTCACACTGCATGAAAGTTCTGTATAGACTAATTGATAAATAGATACAGAGAGTAGTAGAAAGTAAGATGAGAGCTGAGCTTTTTGGATTCTGATCAGGATGCAGCACAAATGACCCAATGTATGCAGTGACACAGATAGTTGAGAAGAAGCTGAAGATGAGGAAAAAGTCCAATTGGACATTCCTTGGCTTGGAGAAAGCATATAACAAGGTCCCAAGAAAGCTGATTTGGGCAGTCCTGCAGTGGTTCGAAGTCCCAGAAACATTGGTAGAATTAGTGCAGAATATGTAAAAGGACCCAATGACTCAAGTACGAACAGTGTTCTGTCTCACAGAGGGGCTCACAGTAGGAGTGAGTGTGCATCAGGGTTTAGCTCTGAGCCCACTGTTGTTCCTACTGGTGATGGATTACATTAGCAAACAGGTCGGAGGGGACAGATCATCAAAGTTGCTGTATGCAAATGATGTGGCATTACAGGGTCCCTGAGCAAGAACTTCAGCAAAGGATAGGGTAATGCAATGCAAAAGTGAAGGCATGTGGAATGAAACTAAGTACAGGTAAGGCAGTGGTAATTGCAGGAAATTGGGGAAATCAGAAGAAGCTGAGAAATGACATTGAAGGGAAAATAGTGGAAACAGTTAACACCTTAAAGTGTCTGGGAGGTGTGGCTGAGGAGAAGAAAAGTCTGAAAGAAGAGGACAAAGCTAGAATCAGAGGGGCTGTAGCCAAATGGCATAGAGTGTCAGGTGTAGTGTTTGACAGAAGAATGCCAAAGAAGCTGAAAAGTAAGGTGTAGAAAACAGTGGTGCAACCAGTACTACTGTACAGTACAGAAACCTGGGCAGTAAAGACACAGCAGATGAAAAAGCTAGAGCTGATGGAAATGAAGCACCTGCGAATGGTGATAGGATGCACTGTGGGACAGATGAAGAAATGAGGACACAAGAGCAGAAGCTTAAGTAGCTCCAATTGCAGAAAAGATCAAAGAAAACAGATTACAGTGGTTCAGACATGCAGAAAAGCAGTAGAAAATATAGTGAAGAAGATTTGGGAAAGACAGGAAGAAGGTAAGAAGAAACTCGGGCACCCAGCAAAGTGGTGGATGGATTATGTAAGAGAAGATCTGCGACAGTCAGGCATGAGTGTCGAAAAAGGCAGGAGTGTGGCATTGAATTGAGAGAGATGGCAACAGTTAACACAACACCCTAACCTCATGCAGAAAATGGGAAGAATGGTGTTGATGATGATGATGATAGTGCACAAATAACTTTTATAATGGCCTTTATTTAATGTTGTGTCTTTCGGCTTTTCCCAGTTAGGGGTCGCCACAGTGGAACTCCGGTCCGCTAATGATTGGCAGTTGATTTTTACGTGCTGAGTTGCCAGCCCTAATGCACAGCCTTCAACGAAGGTACGCCCATTCAGGCATGTCTTCACGCAGAAGATGCTCTAGCTGAGAGTTGAACTGGTCAGCGTCTTACTGTGAGGCGACAACGCTACCGCAGCACCACCACTGCAGTTGTTACTGTATCTTCATGTCTGCTCATGTATATTCTAAATATCTATTCACAATGTTTGTAATTTGTTGGAGTTTTTCTTCCCGGCCCCCTGCTCAGTCAGAAAAACCCTGTAAACTAAAGCAAAATAAAAATAAATAAAATAGTCTTTCTGTAATATTTCTCTAAGTAAGGCATCCCATATATTCAGAGCAAAATAATGTTCCTCGAAATGTTTCTTCACAATGCTCCCTTACAGGGGAACAGAAGAGGAACAAATCTGTCCTGTAGTTCTTTAAATGTCTGTCATAGCTCATCTGACCTAGGGTCTCATGTAAAAATTAATCTTTCTCTTAATGTAATTAGTTGTATGCATTTGTATTACAATTGCAAATGTTGATTTTACATTTGTGCCTATGTACTTGAAACCATTTGCATGCATCCAACATGCTTCTGGAAACCTGGTTAAATATGTAGTCTTTCTGAAGTTTTTCTTTGGTTACATTCGGTTATGTAGTATGATATTGCTTGTATCTTAGTTTCTCATGCATATCTGTTTAAGGTGGTATATACTTGTGCTCTGTTGCTTGTTCCATATAAGAACAATATGCTTGTGCTTAAAATGCTTTAGTTTGTGAATAACTTGTACAATCCAGAAGAAGGAGTTACAGTTTTATTACTGTTTTAGTGAGTATTCTCCCTCTCCAAGGTGCATTAACTTGGGAATGAGAATAATAAATTAAGGGAAGGTGGAGGGTGCAGGTGCACGCCTTGTCTCACCTTAATAAAAACAAATGTGTGTGTTTTATATTGCAGTGCACTTGTCAATTATTGCCAGCCATAAGGAGATGAGCTAGAAAGATTTGCTTATTTGTGATGTCATTTACATGCAACTCTTGTTAAGCAAGCAGTCTTGGGGAACCATAATAGATCAAATTTCCTCCCTTGATTACATTTTTAAATGTCCCTCTTCCTTTAATAGTGACCCTGTTAACAAATCATAAACAAGCATTTGCCCCAGTCCCCTTCAATAAACATGGCACACCAAAGACATTTAAGCTTTCATAAACATTAACTTCATTGAATGATATTTTAATTTATTGATCACAGCATGGACATCCTTATAACTACCTACTAGGGCAATGTAACCCCACTCATACTAGCCAAATAAGCAATGTCCTCATCTCCACTTGCTTATTTTTACTTATCAAGCAACATCCTCACCTCCACTCGTTTATTTGTACTTATCAAGCAGCATTCCTTTTCTCCCTTTCTCACTTACTTTTACTTATCAAGCAGCATGCCATCTCTCACTTTCATTTCCCAACCCACTGAATTAAACATCTAACATGAGAGGGGGAACAGAAGAAGGACAAACCTGTCCCTCTTCTCCACCTAAACACCAAACCTGTAAAAATAACCACACAATCCTAAATGTTCCTAAAAGAGGGAGGGAGGAAGGACGGGTAGCAAGTTCATTCCAAAATCTGATCCCTTACCCAGTTACACTCATATAAAGCCAGTTAAGCCCCTCCTTGCACTTAGTTCATTTCCTCCCAAACTTCCTACTTTCCCAATTTAACCCTTCCATCCTCACCACACTAACATTCTTCTACTACCATCTTAATTCCAATTACTATTCCTACCTGATCCTCACCAAATGACATTTAATGATCTTTATTAAGCTTCCATAAACATAACTTTATTGAACAATATTTTAATTTATTGATCACAACATGAACATCCATATAACCATTTACTAGGGCAGCAAATCCCCACTCACCCTAGTCAAATAAGCAGTGTCCTCACCTCCGTTCGCTTACCTTTACTTATCAAGCAGCATCCCATCGCTGACTTTCATTCCCCAATCCACTGAATTAAACATCAAACACCAGAGGGGGAACAGAAGAGGAACAAATCTGTCCATCTTTTCCGCCAACCAGCCTGACATAGGCTGTTCTCCCTCATTCACTCCAAAACCTTCAGCAAACCTTCCAAAATAAACCTAAGCATACATTAAAGAGGCCAAACCAAAATCATTCAGGTATACCCCATCTTCTCAGAACTAAACTGGATCCCTGTCATCATCATCCCAAATGCTCTATCATATAAATACCCAAAGCAGACAGTTGCCTAACTAGCTCAAAATTAACAACCAATGAACCTTCTCCAAAGCCAAAATAACCATGGTACTTCCTCCAGCCACACAATACACATACTTGGGTATAACATCTTTAAAATAAACAGATCCTCAGTTATCCTAACTATTAACTGTAGCTTCAGAATAATTTCCAGATCATTACCTGCCAAATGCACCACCAGGACTGTAAGGAGCCCAATGCCACCTGAAACAATGCAAGCCCAATTGTGTGCCATCCAGCCTAACTGCAGGGCCCTTTTGCTGCCCAATGGATATATAAATGACCAAAATGAGATTTCTTTTCCTAGAAAATTAATTTAATACTAAGCCAGTTACCATACCCAGTTACCTAATTTCAATGGCCATCGTCTGTCAGTCTTCACATTTATAAAACCCTACCCCAACCCTTCAACATACGAGCCACAGTCCAAGATTTAGTAAAGTCACGTAACCCTGCCACCCATGCAACTATACTAATCACAGCTAAGACCACCTTGACTGACTGAACTGCCTTACCTTGTTCCAAAGCCTGAAACAAAAATCTCAACAATAGTCCTTTCCACCAAACTCCTTCCTCCTCACCTGCAACAGTTAACAAAATCTTGCAATGCTCTACCATGCACCTTCCTTTTAAAAGCTACCAAGGATTCCTGTACCAAGCATCTGTTCATTCCAATCCAAACCCTCACACCTTGTATGGCAACACCTGTGGCTCATACCACTGCCATATTGTCCAAATGAAAATGAACCCTTTTTCCCCACAACTTCTCCCGCTAGACCTTCAACACCAGCCAAATTGGAACTAACTCCAAACAGGCAACATCGCTCCTCCAATCATCCTTCCATCTTGCCAGCAGTCCACAAACCACCCTCCCACCCCCAAATATGTCCCTATCCCAATACTTCCTGCTGCATCTGTAACAATTGCAAATCCCCTTGAACAACCCAATCCTCCTGCCAAAAAAGCATACCAATAAACTGCTCGAAAAGACAACCAAAATGCTAAATCAGCACTCACCAAATTATTAATCCTCACCCAATGACATTTGCTTTTTCCTTGTTCAACAAAAAGGCTATGACCCCACAAAAGGAGCAACCTAGGTGAACTGCCTGACAAGCACACTTCAGGAGCCCGAAGAGCTCCATGACATCCTTAATTCACACCTTGTCCTTGGATTTCCCGACCGAATCCTTTCTTTTTTTTTTTTGCAGATGTGCTACCTTCACAGCTGGTAAACAAAACAGACCATGGCCTGCATCCACTAGCAATCCCAGAAAACAGTGCCTTGCTTGAGCCATCTAGCATCTGCCTAGCCAACAGAACACCCAGTTTCTTACACATCCTCAAAATCACCCACCTACCTTCCAAAGCTCAGTCAACCCTTCACCTATTCTTAAAAAGTCATCCAAAAAACATACTGCCTCTGGGCAGTCAACCAACTGCTGCCAAATGTAAAGTAGAGCAGTGCTAAAGCTCTTAAAGTAGCATAGGCCACCGAGCATCCCATCAGCATAGCCGTGTCAAAGTAAAACTTAAACCCAACTACCATGCCCAACAAGGGCCACTCTTCCTCTCAAACTGATAATAAATGAAAAACTGATTCAATATCTACCTTTACCAACCATGGGTCTATAAACTCTTGAATGACCTGCACTGCATCATCCAAAGATGCATAACTGACTTTTACATCATCTTCCGAAATAGAATCATACACAGAATTCCGCTTCGGATAATCATCTTCTAAAATAGAATCATACACAGAATTCTGCTTCAGATAAGACCAATGGTAAATCAAATGAAATGCCCTTCCAATTTCTTAGGAGCCCACTCCATCAAAGAAACTTTAAAGCTGTTAAAGGGAGGAATATCAAATGGACCCAGTGACCTACCTGCCCACCATTCCTTCCAGGCCAAGCATTCCAAAATCTCTTCTTTCCCCTGCAAGAAATGCGGATTCCTACAAATTGACCCCTCCCTTCCCACCCCTAATTTAACAGAAAATCCTTCAGAAAACCCATATATTAATTCGACTGCAACTACTGAATCAGAAAATTGCATGAACAGCTGACACAATACCTGTATGTTAATGGACAAATGCATCCCTCGGTCTTCCCTTTGACCCACGAAAGGACACCCCCCCTTCTCTGCCCCTGAAAATTCCCTCTGCCCTGATTACCCTGAAATCCAAGAATCAGTAAAGGTAACCCATTTAATTTAGGCTACTGCAAACTCAAATTAAACAACGTGCCTTCCCATCTGCCACCTGCACAGCTGAATGCATACCCGCACAGTTCTAACAGGTGTGCAAAACCAACACACCATCCACGAGCAACACCCTGCATTAAAGGCCCAGCATGTCCTCTGGCTGATCCCCACTAATTTAACCCCTCTGCTAACAGCTCCAAAGCTGTCTACCATAGTGGCTAGCCAAATGTCAGGATGAATCACCTCCCAAAGCAGCGACTGATCCACCGCCTTCCACTTCCAAAACCTCTGATTATATCACCACCAGGCATTACCCCCCCACAAACACTGTGCCTCATAGATTGTGAGAAAATAAGCCAAAAGAAATATGGCAAGATGTAGTATCCTTCTCCAACCAAACCACCATGTAATAAATGAAGCCTAACACCCAGTTGTCCCATGTCCTAGGCCACAGCCTACCTATCCTCCTCTGCCCCAAGGCTGCTTAAGTCACCCAAGCCTTTACTGTTTGCAGTTTCTGATTCCATCAGATGTTGAACACCATCCACATCAATTCATTCAAAATATCAAGGTCCTTGTATTTGCTGTCTCAGCTTCCAGCAAGTGCTGCACCCCTTCTGCGTCAACTGATTCATAAATATTTCCTTTACAAATCTTCCCCTTAACCGATGCCGTAATGTGTGGTGTGAAAATGACACCTTCTTCTGCATTAATGAATGCCTCAGTAGTTAGCCAATCCCCCAGATGCATCCTGAAGTCAGAACTCATCTTGTCTTGTGACACTACCCTATCTACTTTTGACCCCAAACTGACCAACGATGACCCCATGCAAACTTCCTTGCTTACCACCCCCTGGACTTGACCCATCCCTCCAAGCCGTGCCTCCCCCACTGTACCTCTAAACTCCTCCTGGTACTGGCTTGACTCCCTTCCTTCATCCCCTGACATACTACTGCCACCTCTCAAAAATTCAGACATGCCCGTATGTACACCACATAAAGTATCATTTTCTGCACATTGTCTTGTCTGTCCTGTTCCTGTGTCTGCTGACTTCTGTGGTCATTTTGCCCATGCTGAACAGTTGCTCACTGCCTTGCTCTTCAGTGGCTGACTTCTCTTTCTACTCTGGAATACCCTGGGTTCTACAATTGCATGACTTGCTAGATGAACCCACAGTGACACTCCTCCTCTCCCCTCTATTTTTTAGTTATACAGAGTCATATCTCTGCCTTCATACCTCTCAATCTCTTAGTCTCTTAGTGAAATAAATCTGGACAAGAACTGACAAAATAGGGGGAACAATGGCCCAAAATAGGGGCAGATTATAAACATTGCTCTTAGTAACAGGGTTTGAATAGTGTTATTAATAACAGACTTTGTGGTGACTTCAATCTTCAGATCCTCCAAGTGATGTGCTAAAAAATCTCAATGCCCATGAGGAACAGACCAAAACATGAGGCAAAAATCTGGACACTCTATGAAAATCTGGACACCCAAGAGGTACACCTATCTTGGCTCTGCAAGTAACATCACAACCTTTATCCCAACCCCCACCACATGCCAGCAGATAGCCTGCCTCCTTACCTCTTAGAGCAAGAAAATGAACAAAACCCAACAATGTGGGAACAAAGGCAAACCTGATTTAACATAGATTCACTGAGGGACTGAGAGACTTGAAGTCTGCAACTCAAATGCCAGCCCTCATTTTTGTACTCCTGGTGTATTAACTCCACCAGAAACCAAACCTCTCAAACTCTTAGTGCAAAAAATGCAAAAAATCTGGCAAAGCTTAATGCAATGGGGGCAAATGCCTAAAAATAGGGGCAGATTTTTAACTATTGTTCTTATCAACATAGAAAGTTGCTAGATTAACAGAACTTGTGTTAGCATGCATTTCCTAAAGATAGTAAGTCCAAAACGCAAATATATGTCATTATTTAGTGACTTCAATCCGTAGTGATTTACCAGCAAACCACAAAGTTTATGATGAACAGACCAAATATGAGGTAAACTCTGGACATTCTGCAAGAATCAGTACTGTTGAGAGCTATCTACGTGCAACTGAGAGGAACGAGGCTCCCTCATACCATTAATCAAGCTACACGCATGCACGATTAACAGCCGTTACAAAGCGGCTAAACTTTTACCAGCAAAGACACTGCTGCACTCAGGAGCCCCTTCAAAAGAATATCACCAGCCCCCAATACCAAAACCCCTTCCCACCATGCCTTTATGGATTCATTATTTATGCATTAAAACACTTAAGATACTGTATATTTAATTCT
This sequence comes from Protopterus annectens, assembly GCF_019279795.1. Lineage (NCBI taxonomy): Eukaryota > Metazoa > Chordata > Ceratodontiformes > Protopteridae > Protopterus > Protopterus annectens. The sequence goes on from NC_056749.1 coordinate 351,234,425, forward strand.
AAGTATAAATCATACACAGGAAAACAGAATATACATTTTATGTACACACGTGTATGTAGGAACATATAGAAACGGATATATTCTTGAGTAGATATTGCTCCATTCTTGTAAAGATTGGAGTTATATTAAATATTTATTTTGAATCAACCTAAGGAAAAATGATGCAACTAAAATGACATCAGTATACGTCCTTTGTAAGTTAATAAGCACTCAGCATCATTGCACTGCTGTTCTTCTGCTTAAGACTTTCCTGTGTCTGATGACCATATCCCACTTTGACAGATAAATTGCAGAAGTAGGCACAGTTTTCATTAAATAAAGCGCTATTTTTTTTTACACCTACTATGAATCGGGTTCCCAAATATAACTAAGAAGGATTTCTACTTTGTAATTATATCACACAGTTCAAAGCATAGATGACAGTGAAGTATCCTGGACTATGACTATAAAAATAAAAATAAAAATAAAAAAGCATTTAATATCCTCCTCCAACACTAGAGCTGCTTTCCTTTTCTTCTTCTTCTGATTTATTTAGTATTACAACGCATGTGGCAGGGTTTCCCTCGCTCCATCACAGAGCAGTTAGCATTTTTGACTCCATGCACACTCTACTAAGCACCAGCAGAGGTGCATACTGTCCCACTTCACTATACTTTGAGAGAGAAATTAACAACAAACCCAGCACCATGTCCTCATGTGTACCTGAGGCCTGCCTGCACCCCTGCACAGAAATACCTACAGGTCATCTCAGACGTAACACTTGACTCTGCAAATTCACATCAAAATCTGATCGCTTACCCAGTTACACCCACACAAAACCAGTTAAGCCCTTCCTTGCACTTACCTCATTTCCTCCCAACCCTCCTACTTTCTCTATTTAGCCCTTCCATCCCTACCACACTAGCATTCTCCCACTACCATCTTAACTCCCATTACAATTCCTAACTGACCGTCTCCCAAAGTTGTCCCTGGACAAATTGGTTTGTTCCCAAATGTCAATTGTTGAATGAATCTGATACCAATTCTGGAATACAAGGACAGATTGTCATGATGGGAAAATTGCAATGATTTGAACAGAGCCGATGTCAGTGCTATATTGATAACACAGCACAAGTTCTACTTTACTACTCAGCAAGGCGCGGGTAATGACTTATCTCACATGTAGTTGCATCATTGTCAAAGCACGGTGAATTCTGTAGGAAGCTTTCAGGTGTTTAAATGTTTCCCCAAAGGGTCATAAGTTTAACTTGTTAGTGCCATCATCACTGTGGTTAATGAGGCTGAAATGCTGCTGCATTACTGGTTCTTCTGGCTCCGCTGACAGTCTTACTAACTTGTGTGAAATATGTTAACATTAATTAAATGTTCAAGTGAAAGCAATGTTATTCTTTTGCTGCAATGTTTAAAACAATTTTAACATGCTTTATGATTAAACTGCAGCTTATTCCATAGCACAATTGGGTTCCTTAGCAATGAAGCTCTGCATTGCAAAATTACCCTGTTGCATGTCCAGTATGTAACAGAAACTCATTCACTTACTGAATGAAGTGCTCTCAGCTCATTCTTGATTAGTTCATTAGTCAATGTGCAAAGTCTCTGAAAGAGTTAATGTTTCAAGTGAGACACAGGTTTGTCTTCACTATGCTTACACTGCAAAAGTATTTCTTGATAAGATTCATATATAATGAACAGAAGAGCAAAGCAGAAGCTTGATGATATATCTAATTCTTCTTTGATTGGATTCCAGGTACCCAGGCATTATTTCTGCAGTTGTTTAAGTTATTGTCTTAAAAAGGGGGCTGAATGTTTCTCGGCAGTCACTCTTCCCTGTTTTATACTATAGAATAAAAAATAATGAAATCAATAAAATCAGAGAAAGAGAGAGATTGGGAGTGTCTATAATGGCAAGATGAGGTGGAGGGGATGTGTGTGATTTGTTAGGCTAGGGAATGCGTTCTTGTGCAGCATTGAAAATGGCACTGGTAACTCGATTGTAGGTGTTTACTTCTTGTAAGCTGAGGTGCGAACATATCCCTGCATAGTTCTTTTGAAGCTTTCCTCAATTTTATTGGGTTAAGTTTCTAAGATGTTTGGCACCAAGTTATGTTTTTAACTTTAAAGAGGTAGTTGGAAGCAATTAATTATAATAATGAGTTTATTTATTTAGTGATAGCAGAAAGGCTATTCACTTACAGGTAAACAATATTAAAAAAAGAGAAACTAGTGTTATTTATTATTATAGGTTCATAGGTTCATAGGTAGGTACTAGGCTAAGCATCAGACATTCAGGTTTTTCTTCAGCACTATGTGTTGTTTATAAAAAAAATACTATTTTGAGTTAAATCAAGGTCACTCTTTACAGCAGGGTTATATAGGAGCCCCCCCCCCCCCATGTTGACCTTTATAATTTGATTTAGTTTTAGGTTCAGTCATTGAAAATATTCTCTCTCTCTCTCTCTCTATATATATATATGTATGTTTATATATATATATATATATATATATATATATATATATATATATATATATTTATATTTATATAGCTCTCTCTATATCTATATTTATCTATCTGTGTGTGTGTGTGTATACACACACACACACACACACACACACACACACACACACACACATATAGAGAGAGAGAGAAAGAGAGAGAGATATGTATATATATATATATATATATATATATATATATATATATATATATATATATTTAGATATGGATATATGGATTGTTAAGGATAGATATAATACATCTATCGATATACAGATAGCTCATAGGTTAACATGTTAGGGAACGTGTTATTTCAACTAAGTATAACAAAGTAACTTTTAGATAATGCTAGCAGTTATCCCTTTATTAATGAGAATCATTGACACCACCAGCTGGTGGTTTTAATAGTAGGGTTTTATTTCATTTTCTCAGTGAATTCTTCAAATTAAGGATATATTCTGACCACATCACTGATTATTTGTTTATCTTTTACAGGTTCTATAACCTTGCAATCACTAAAATCTTGATGGGCCAGAATAACATCTGAAACTGAAGACCTGTTTCATGAATTATGATTTGTGAGTAGCCAAGTCCCATCAGGGTCCAAGAGAGATTGAATGGCAGCCAAATTAGATTCCTCCCAGTTAGGGGAAGCGCTGGCCAAGAAGAACAGACACAGACCTTAGTAGATAGCTGAAATCTCAACAGAAGTGGAAGTCCAGCCAGTGGTTGTCATCTTAGCATCCATCCTAGATGAACCAGGTAATGGAGGTCCTCTTGGTGAATAGAATAGAAAGGGGAAGTTATGGTGAGTCAGGCACAAGAAGAGGTTCTACAAGAATTTTTGAATCTCTCTCAAATGCCAGCAATGGTAGCTCATTTGATTTAATTCTATCAAAAGAGTTTGGCTCCCCAGTTGTTTTAAGAAAAGTGTGAGCTTATAATGCTGCATGTGGCCATCCTCTCCTCATCTAATTCAGGGCAATCAGTGCATGAGGTTGACAGAAAATCAATAGATGCTGCAGGGGGTAATTCTGACTCTGAAAACAGAATACTGATTATGTTGTCAACAGTGTCCTCAGTAACCAATGCACCTGACTCTTCAATAGAAAATGACAGTCCCCCAGGGTCACACATAACAACTCGCATTCCTTAATCCATTAAATACAACTTCATTAAGGGATACATAGATTTATTTGATTTTGTATTTGCTGATGGTGCAAAAGTTACTGGAAGCTGAAAAATCAGGCTCCATGAATTTAATGGCTGTCTCGGCTCTGCTAAGTAAATTGTAAAAACAATAGGCAGACTCAGAAAAACAGGGACTCTTGGAAAGCAGGTTTCTTATTATTTATGGTTGTCCTTATTGAAAATTATCCTCAGTTGGCCTTGCCTTTGATTTCCTATTTACTGACCATTAGGGAAGCTCATCATGTCGGTGGGGTGGAGGGTAGTTGGGTTGGTTAAGTTATGATCAAAGGTTTAGGAAATTAAATGCAGTCAACAAGTCCTTAAGGCAGGATCAGTGCCATACCAATACCTGTTTAAGTGCCATGTTAGACAGACCTCCTTCCAACAGCCAAGATACCAATCTGGATTCTCTGAGCACTAAAACCTATTAGGCTTTCAACAGCAGGAAATGTTTTTTTGTCCACTTGCTGTTTCTGACACTCATGCTCGCACTGCAGAAAATCCCACCCAGCTTTTAACTGTTGGCAAAATATGAGTCAATCCAGACTGACACCAGAAAAACGCAAAAGTGATAAGCTCTAGTCATTGAAACAAATGGGGACCTTTAAGGAAAGAAGTTCCTTTTGAATCAACAGAGGTTTTCCTTCCCTGTGGGGAAAACTGCTGCAAGACAATGCATTCCCCATTTAAAGTACCTGTACTCACTTATGAACTTGAGATTTACTTCCAATCACAAGACAGCAATGATGTTAGTGTATGGGTTATCACAAGGTTGTTCTTAAAAATCCATTGCTCACTTCAATAATAAAATTGTCATGAACTTGAAATCTACTCTTGGGAAAGATAGCATAGTATTAACTATTCTTAATGAAGAATACAAACTAGAATGATGATTGGCGGGTTAGTACTTCACCCTAGGATCACCTGATGAACATACCCATTGGATGATTTCCAAAGAAAAAGAATGAATTTCACCTAATTCATCACCTCTCCTACCAAGTTTGGTTATCAGTCAAAGACTTTAGTTTGAAGGATGACAAAAGGGTAAAATACACCACCTGGATTATGCAGCAGTCGTTATTAGTATTGTTGGTGAGCCTTGGTTGGGAAAGCTTGATATTAAATTGCCTTTTCATAAGTTGCCAATTCTAGAACAAGACTGGCCTAGACTCAGCTTGTCTTTCCAATGTTATTTACAATTTGATAGGCCATGCCAATGGAATGTTCCACTGCCTGTGCTATTTTGAGTCATCTAGCATAGCCTTACACTGGTGCTAGCAACAAAGGGCCATGAACCAAGTTGCAGTTCATTACCTTAATTACTTCCTCATCATTGAGGATAGTGAGTAAGATGTCAAAGTGGGCATGGAAAATGTTATTGTCCTATATGATCACCTCAGGGTCCCACTGGCTAAGTTTAAGATGGAAGGTCTGAGCTGTTGCATTACATTTCTAGGTCTTGACATCAGTGTTGTTAGACAAATGTTCAGACTGGCCAATGACAAGATGCAATGCTTGAAGTTAGCCTTCATTGAATTTCTGGTGGGTTCCAAGGCCAGAGTGAGTCAGAACATATTACTTATGGACTTACTTAACTTTGCCTGCAGAGCAATCCTCCCAAGTAGGACATTCACAAGCTCCTTGACTAATCTCTTAAAATGAGGGCAAAATAAACATCACTGGGAGCAAATCCTGAACAGAGTAAAAGGCAGTGTTTCTGGAAAACATTCTCTGGTCATTTCAATGGGGTCAGATTGTGGCAATCTGACTGAGTTTCCTTAGATTCCCTACAGCTTTCCATAAATGTTGTGGTTAGTATAGGTACTGGTGGTTACTTCAGGGTTTTTAGTTGAATGGCTGTATTCTTGGCCTGAGCTAGTCAAGAAAATCATCACATTTTTGGAAATCCTCCCTATTTGGGATGCAGTTTAAATTTGGCAAGATCAGTTTATAGACAAGAAACTTGTATTTCATTCTGATAATCAAGCCATTGCTGAAATCTTCCTAAGTAGATCCTCCCAATCAAAGTCCAGTCTGTTTTGGGTTTACTTGTATTACTCAGTTTAGAAAACAATGTAACTTTATCTGCTAAATATGAACCTGGTGTCCATAATACTATAGCTGACAGCTTATTCCATCTCCAGATTTCCAGGTTTCAATCACCGGCTCGTGAGGCTTGGTGCTTTCCCACATCAGTCCTTCCACAAATATGGCTTCTTGAAGAAGAATGATGTTGACTTTACTGGGCAATTCATGGACTACAAACACCAGAGATCTTATGGTTTTGCCATATCAAAATTTAAAACATTTTATTCAAATTGACCAGTTAAAGATAGGCAGTGGTCACTGGATTCCACAATTTTGCTATGTTTTGCATGGAAGTATCCTAAAGGACTCCCCACAGCTCCCTACATATACAAGTTGCAGCACTTGGCTGGTTAGCAAGATGCTTAGACCTGCCCAATTTGGCTCCTTACTGGGTTATCAATGGATTTTGATAAGGATGGAGCCACATGAATGCTGACTACATAGATTCAAGCAAACCCACAGGGGCTTAATTACCACCAGTTGTAATAAAAGGGTAATAAAGTCAGTTACGGATTCCCATTCTCTAGTATTACTGGCAAAATGATTTACCTGGCTGTATGCTAAGGCCTTCAGAATTACTGAATTACTGCAGTCACTATGATGAGCTGATGTAGTAACAAGTTTGTATGTGCTAGTTTGGTTAAGAAAATCCAAAATGAACAAACTGGAAGTGCCCATCAAATTTCTTTAAGGAAATCAGAAATCTTGGATTTTTATCCAGTTCATTGGGCCATGGCAACACAGAAAACTTTAGGTGAAGATTTGCCTCAGGATTTGGTATTCTGGCAAACAAATGGTCAGCTTTTTTCACCCTGAGATGTGAACTCATGCCGAAAAAGGCTTTGGTTTGCCAGGGCTTTGCTCATAAAGGGCTATAGTTCTCCCTCCTTTAGAATAATGAGAGTGTCCTGTTTAGTCAGGGATGGACAGTTTGGAAGATGGTAATCAAATGACTTTCTCATTTACATTAGATGATTGTATTTATATTTTTCTTTTTAAGTTCATTCCTACTCCTGATCATAGGCCACTCCTTCATCTGCAGAGCAGTTTCCAGACCATTCATCAGACCTAATGGCATGAATTTCCGCCTCAGTCCTGGTCAGTGGACAGTAGCATGGCTAGGCTACCTAGGTTAAATATGGCTTCAGTTGTTGCAGTCTATTGAAAATGTACTTACCTTCAATAGGGTACATGATGGATTAAGAATTCATTTGGGTGGCAACGATCTATGTTGCATACCAAAACAGATTCTTCTCGGTAAAATCTGGGCTGACTCAGCCATTTTATGACAAAAGTTCCCATTTAAACATGTAGGAAGGTCATCCATCTTACCAAGATTAATAAGGAGCGGTGCCTGCAAAACTACAGTAATTGAAATTATTCAATGATTTTTGAAGCGTACAATAGCCAGTGTAGCTAAGAAGATTGATTTCCTGAAACTGATCACCCTGATTTGGGGAAACTGGATCCAGATTTCTATCATACTAATAACATTTGCCTGAATGACTTGGGCAGGGAGTTGTTTAATTTGTAGTTAGCTTTTAATTGTTCAGGATATATTGATTAAAAAGAAAAAGTCAGTAATTTACACAGTTAAGTACTCATGATACACTCTGGTTCAGGAAAGGGAGGGGAACAGCATGCAGAACATGCTGGTGGGTGACTGCCATTTGCAGCCTCCCCCCTTTCATCCCCCTTGCTTTACTGAGTCACTGATAGCTGTTATATTTCCTCAGGGAGTGAACAATCTGGGCAGATAAAGTCATGATTCATTGTGGCACTGAGAGGGCACTGCATACTCCACCTAGTTGTTGGGAGGAGCTGGTCAGAACATGGGGCAAGACGCCAACCAACAATTAATGGAAACAGTTAATTTTGGTGTGAAACATAAAGTTTGCAGTTTAGTATTTGAATGTCATTTGTAACAATTGGTTTTATAAACATATGTATTTGATTCTTCAATTCATGGCCACAATGCATATGCTTGTACTTAGTCATTGTGTGTGTAAGGCAGGTCTCTTTGTTGACAATACAGCATTTGCCTAAGCAACCACTGTTGTCTATGAGACCAGACTAATGTCAGTGGGGGAGGCACTAGTTTGCCTTATCCTCCAACATCAAGTGGTAAGCATTTCTCACAGGTGACTGGTTTTCAGCTGGTCCCCCTTCCTTCCTTCCTTGAAAGCTATTTTTAATTACGTATTTTACTTCTTCAGAATCAAGACTGGGTGAGTGCCTTTTGCGGCCTCTTCCCCCACTTTTATCTCCTCTTGCTTTTTTGAGTCGCAGGTAGTTGTTTTATTCCCCAAAGTGGTGGACAATCTGGACAAGTAACATCAGTATTCATGGTGGAGCTGAGGAGTCACTGTGTACACCACTCACTTGTTTGGAGGAGCTGTCCAAAATAAGTGATGGATGCCAGCAGGGTATTAATAGGAACACTTCATTTTGGTGTTAAACATACAACTTTCAGTTTGGTATTTGAATGTTATTTGTTACAAACAATTGAGTTTTGAGGGGCTATTAAAGCTTGTTGTACTGATTTACGTATTTTGGGTCTGAAATATCAAGAAGACATGGCAGCACTACGGAAGAAGCTTTCTTACTGTACATACTTTGGTCAGGCTATTAATACCTGGCAGACATGTTGATGATGAAAGTCCTTGAACTGTTAGTAGGATTATTCTTTTACCAAGGCAATGGATATATCCAAGGAACTAATAGATTGAAAACATATCCCTAAGACTTGACTCAGTTGTTAGGGATTTGGGAACTTATGTAAGCAGTGACATAACTTTTGACCAATATGAGTCCATTGTTCTAAGACAGTTCTTCTGTATTGTACAATTTATAAACAAAGGGATCATGTCTAGACCTAGGGGTAGTAATAAAAAGCTCAGAGCAGGAAAAATAACCAATTAAAAAAAAAACTGCTCAGTTGTCAGAAAGCAGTGAATGCACAGATGAACCAAAAAGAAAAATAATATTTGAACACCAGTAAGACACAAATATGAATAATGCACTTTACAGACATTCCCTTAAATATCTTAGGCTTAAGGGATTCACTTCTGGAATTTTGGATCTGATTTGTAGGGATCCACATGGCGGCCAGCAGAATTCTAGATTGGAGTACAGAGAAACTTTCTGGCAGTTTAGACTGGATGTCACTACTCCCCTTGTAATAAATTATTCCTATCCATTGTTTCCCTTACTAAAGCTTAGGGCTACCAAACCTTGGTGAACATTGTTTTGTTGAGTATTTCAGTGGATGCTTATGTGCTTTTAAGACACATTTTTATAACATTTTCTCTTTAAAAAATAATGATTTTAAATGCATTTTTAACATTTGATATACTTTGTATGTTGGTTATGCAACAATTTGTTTTTTAGCTGGCTGAACATGCGATAAGTGGTGTTAGTATTAATCAACATTTTTATTTCATTGGTCCCTTGTGGCACACATGATGATTTTGGTTATAATTTAAAACCCGACTTGGTCTACATTGTCCTTCTTCTGTTGAAGTTCTGTCATTAAATAAGGAAGGAGGAAATTGCTCAACTCAATGAATATTTTTGTTATGTGTTTCATAACTTATTAAAAATTTTCCTGGATTCCAGATCTAGGGATGTGATTGTCTCCCCCTTTACTCTGCAGTCATTAGGCCAGTCATTGAGTATAATGCCCCCTTTGGCATGTATCTGCACATGCACCAACTGGAATACTCATAATGATACCTTACTAAAAGGATGTAAGGCCTTAACAATATGTCCTACCTGGATTGAATCAAAGTTCTGTCACTATACTTAGTATTGTACAGACTGCTAATAGGCGACATGTGTCTGGCATACAAGGCATTCTCTTACCCAATAGTGATGAATTTACTACACATCAGTAAGTCAAATGGCACCAGAAATTCTAAGTCCAGAGATCTATACCTCTTCTGCAATGTCAACAGAATGGTTTGGATATATATATATATATATATATATATATATATATATATATATATATATATATATGTATGTAAATGTATTTATTGCAGAGGATACCAGTGTTCTAGAATAGATTTATTCATCTAAAACCAAGCTCATCCATGTCCATATTCAAATAAGACTTGGATCTATGGATGGACGATAGAAAATTTACCACAGGATTGCCCCCTGTACTATAGTGGTCAGATGCAGCTTGTAAATGCTTTATCCCATGCATGGGTACCCTCAAATTATTTATGGTGTGAGCCCAGTTATTCTCACTAGGGGTAATATATAATTATTGACCATGTGATGGTGAAGTCCAATCTAACAGCAAATGGGATAGGATAATTGAAGCAACAAACGGGAAATTGGCTAGACTTAAAATGGCATGCAAAGCCAGCTTGCATAGTACTTAGCTATAAACCTGTGAATGTATGACAAAATATTCACTTCATTAACATGCCTATCTGTGTGTTAGGAAAAGGGCAGACATTATACAATTGCATTACCAAAACAATAAATACACTCTATAGTCCAGCAAAAAAGTAGTTGCATACTCCGTGGATAATAAGTTACTCCGTGGATAATAAGTTATTATGTACTTATTAGGCTATTGATCTATAAGGATTTTAAGAAGACTAGCCTTAAATTCCAATGGTAGTTTTTAGTCCTTATATTTTGCATGCAAGCAACTCAGGTGTGAGCAGAACAAGGAAATGCTATGATAAATTTACTTGTTGTCCCTATCCATAAAGGACATGGGTGCTAAGCTAGGGGTGAATTTGCAGTTTCCCATCCATTCATCCAAATTACATTTGAATAGAGTAAGAGAAATACTTTGTTTCATGTGGAGTGGAATATGTTCCACAGAAGAGGCATTCTCTGTTATACATATCTCTTCTCCCCAAACTGTTCTGTTTATTTTTCAAAAAAAAAATTGAGATCCCTTGAGTGGGTGTTTATACTACCATTGAATTTGCCAGATGTGTAATAAGCTTGACAGGATAGGGTCAGTTGAGACTCTGTATGAGAGTCAGCAGTCACCTCTTAGTAACCTGTGTGGTACCGAGTAGATGGACAAGGCTTTGAGATAGTCTGTATGGTTTTGTGATTTAGACCCATGATTTTTTTAATGAGAAAGCATTGTAGTTGCTCCAGTTGTGACATGTATTTGAAGAGGTACATACTAAATGGGGTATTGCATTCAATACTAGATCCACCACTGTCAATTACAATTTAGTGCTATCAAGATTAAATGACCACAGTCCTCTTGTCATTAGTATGGGGACATCTGTACACAATATCAGATCTGAGCATCAGATTAGGCATGAAAGTAATGTCCCTGCCTGTTGACAAGCTAATGCCTACTACTTCACATGCAGTGCTCATCTTTGGCTGAAAGTTAGAGATTTTTTAACTATTGATGCTCAGCCTCTGATTATCTTGGAAGCCCAGAGTCATTAAGTGAGTTTGTGTAAAGTGGTCAAGAAAATGCCAGACATGTGGCCTGTACTACTGTCTTTCCTCTTGTTATATCAGACACATTTATCTACACTTCAAAGCAGAGAGTCTAAAGCACAAAATAAAGGGGGCATTATATTCAGTTTTCTTTAGTACACCACACAGCATCTACAGAAAGTGAAAGTGTAAATGCTGTGAGAGATAGTCAGCTGTTTATCCTGCAAGTGTATGTCTGCAGTGGGATACTGACTCTAGCACCATCTAAATAATAAATGCAAAATATATGCACCAATAATTCAAGGAGAGAAAATTAAGATAATATCCTCGCACACAGTAAAATTCAAGGTGGACTTACTGCTGAAATTTATTTGATGAAAATGATTATGCCTTTGCTGGTACAGTATTTCAAAAATGTTCTAAAAAATCTTAAATTATTTTCAGTCCTTCAGAAAATGAAGAATCTCCTGTTAATGACCATGCAGTGTAGAATATTTATAGTTTTCTGGGTATGGCCTACAGAATTGCTTTCCCTTCATCAGAGTGCCTCTTGTATAAATAGAGACCTAAGTAATCAGGGAGCTTTAAAGGATCAAAGACACTATGATCAGTCCTCAAACGAAAAAGTATTAGGGGATTCAGGTTTCTCAGGTGGAGGTGTAGAGACAAGAGGGGCTGACAACAGCACAAAATGCTGGGAGTTTGGGGTTTGAGTCCCAGACAAAGGCCAACACTTTCAGCCATCCTTAATCTCCTACGTCACTGCAATATAAATGGCTTCATACTCAAACAAAAGACTTGAATCTCCATCAACAGATAGGACACACTTGAGGGGCAGATTTATTACTCAACCCTTTCTCCATCTCTAGAATAACCCAGACAGAGTAACACCCTTGCTTCTTTTAAAGCAAATCTTCTTAATTAGATGGGTACCCATAAATTCATCCTGAGGCTGATTTGTTTTGCCATCATGAGGATAGGAGGTACCTTTAAAGGTGGATATTGACAAGGTGACGATGGTCTATGGACTGACTCTGCCTTGTGAAATATATGAATCTATGGACATATGAGATAGCCACGGTATGACTGTTAGTATGATAAAGAAGTAAATCATTAACCTCACTGTCTATCGCAAAAAGCATTAATAATAGATACCGTACCAATTGCATCTTTTTTAAACTTGCATTTTATTTAATCATAATAACAGGAACAATGACAGTTAATAATTATTCAGAGAAAAGAAAAAGAAATAACATGAAGCCAAACAACCCAACACACACATAAACTATATGCAATATATACAATACTCAGCATATACTGGTACCTTGGAAAAAATTACATTATATGCATAAATATTAATTTAACATTGCAACCAGTGAAACACAAAGCAAAGACCGGCAAGCAGGAGACAAGGATCCAACAACAATAGCGTACTACAGTTTAATGTCCGCTTTCGTCACAAGACTTCCTCAGAATACAAAAACAGTTAAACTAAACAACATTTAAATAGATAAAATGATGATGCGTACACAATTAACAAGTAATTAAAATTAATTGAATAATTTAACATTACAAAACTTGCTACCAATTTTAAATAAAAAAAGCTGTAGTGTCACAATCCTTATTAACATACAGTTTTCTGTGCTTTAAAAAACACTTGATATTAATGGCATCATTTAAACCAGGAAATCTATCTGAGTTTAAAAGAATTTGCCAAATGGTCTCACGCTGCTCTAAATAATTTTTATAATCACCTCCTCTCATGTCTGAATGTACAACTTCTAAAACAGAAAATAAAATTTTTTTGAAAAGAGAACAAGTGATAGAATGTTTAAAAAGGGCGTTGGTGTCATCCTTTCATCGTATACTGTAAAGGTGCTCTCTAATCCTAGTCTTAAGGCACCTAGTTGTCATGCCGACATAAAAGGCAGGACAACTGGAACACAAACTGATGTAAACTACCCCCTTTGTGTTACAATCAATATACCCAGGAACCCTCATGGTTTTGTCAATTGTTTCTATCCTAATATAAGGTCCCTCAGAAATAAATCTGCACATGTTGCACTGATGGCAACAGTGCATACCAATTTTATCAGTGTTTGGTGTCATACTATTCCTATTGTGAAATTCTAAAGCTTTCTTGAAATTGCTGTTGTTCCTAAAAACAAAAGAAGGTTGGTTCCCCAAAATTTTTTGTATATCAGAGTTACCTTTTATGATCCTCCAGTTGTTAACTACAACTTGTTTGATACGACCACCATCGGAACTCATGTCTAAAGAACAAATAGTGTTCCTATTGATATTATTCACAGAAGAAGTGCAATTAACTGCAGTAGCCAAAGGCACAGGGCTGTCAAGTAAAGCTTTGAAAGAAGTAGAACGTCTACCCAAAATTTCTTCACTAGACTGAGTCAACTCAGATTTCTTGTATCCCCTCTCAATGAACAAAGAAATAATGAGCTCAAATTCACTAATGAGATCACTATCTTTAGACGTCATGAGACTAGCCCTTATAAATTGTCCCCGAGGGATGTTTTTGATATTATGTCTGGGATGATTACTAAGGTGGTGTAAATACCCATTGGTAAAAGTTTCTTTACGAAAAATTTGACTATGAAATCTAACCTCAATCTCATCCCAATATAAAAAAAACATCAAGAAAGTTAACTTGCAGACCAACACAGCTCTTGGTAAACTTTAAATAATCAGAAAATGAATTAATTTCTAAGATAAAGGTGTCAACAATGCTAGAATCACCCTCAATAACAAAAAATAAATCATCAACAAAACGACAAAAAAAGGTAATATTATATTTTCTGGTTAAAAGTGGTATAAACTCAAACTCCCACCAGGCCATAACGAGATTTGCGTATGCTGGTGTAGCAGGGGACCCCATGGCCACACCCCTCTTTTGTTTATAATAAGTTTGTCCAAACAGAAAAAAATTATTTTCCAAAATAATTTCCAAAAGGTGACTAATGGTAGAGATAACATTGTTGGTCAATCCTGTGTTCTTTTTAAGTTAGAAACTACACACAGCCTCCACACCTTTGTCATGAGGGATGCAGGTGTATAAAGAGACCACATCAATGGTAAAGATGATGTGTCTAAGAGGATCAAAATTCCCACCTTGTAGGAATAACCCAAATTTATTCAAAAAATGCCATGAGTCTTTAATGAAAGAAGTTTCATTAGTAAGAATGGGCCCCAATACTGCATCAATGACAAGTGAAATACCCTCTGTGATTGAGTGTGGTGAAGAAACAATGGGTCTGAGGGGAGGATTAGTTAAACACTTATGTGTTTTGGGTATACCAAAAATAACTCCTATACAAGGTTCTTGCACTGTACAAAAATCATACACATCAAAAGTGATGTCACCAGTCATGAGAAGTCCGTATAAATCAGAATGAATAAAGCGTTGTCTACGCAGTATTTCAAAATAACTGATGTCTTCATACTCTTCTAAATTACTCAAAATATCCATCATTTTATTGTTATAAACATCCTGCCCCATTATGACAATGTTACCCCCCTTATCACTTTTCATGAACCTGAAATGTTTACAGAGGGATTTAAGATTGTTAAATGCCAACTTCTCGTCATGATTTAAGTTGTTTGGGGTATGACACTTAGTTCTCAAAACTTGAGTGATATCTTGAATACATTGTTCCTCAAACACCCTGATAGTGTGGTGTAAATTTGGGGTGTAATTAGATGGTTTTATTAGGGCCTTTCTTTCATCTGAAAAGGTATTCATCAAATAAAATAAATTTAATTTCCTTGTGAATTTTTTTTAATTACTTGTTAATTGTGTACGCATCATCATTTTATCTATTTAAATGTTGTTTAGTTTAACTGTTTTTGTATTCTGAGGAAGTCTTGTGACGAAAGCGGACATTAAACTGTAGTACGCTATTGTTGTTGGATCCTTGTCTCCTGCTTGCCAGTCTTTGCTTTGTGTTTCACTGGTTGCATTTCGCATTTGGTTTTTCTATTATTGGTTTTTTGGAGCTATGACTGAAGCGGGTGATGATCCGTTGTTAAATTTGTCAGTTCATCCAACACCGACTTCAGAAACAGCCACTGTGAATAATTTGTTAGTGGCTACTTTGGTAGATATTCAGAACTCTCTTAAATTTTTGGTCTCAAAAGCTAATGAGCAGGAACGTACCAGCGTGAGGTCCACAAGTGCGAACGCTGTGAATGTTTCGAGTCCCAATGCATCCTTCCAGGAGTTGGACACTGTCATGGAACTGGATGATCATCGCAAAAGGGATTATTGTCAAGCAAAGATGTCTTCTTCGCGAATAAACATGCCGGCAATTTAGTTGGCTGTAAAACTGTGGAATTCTTTTTGGACCAAGTTGTGAATCCTTTCGGTAAATCAGGTAAACCATGTCAGTTGTTTAATTCTGCAGAGGTTAACAACAAGCGTAGTCTACTGTTAAGACTGTTAAAGAGATACCGCTCATTGGATCTTGAGAATTGTTATTTTCAGCGTTGCATTGAGTTAAATATTGTCCCTAAGGGACTTAGATTTTTCAAATGCCCCAATGGCGTAACTGTTAACCAACCTTTTTTCAAATCTTTGGTAACCTTTTTTAACAATGCTGGTGTTAATTTTTTGAAACTGCTCATCGACAACAATTTTATTAAGATGAGCGAACTAAAGGAGGAAATTGTGCGTATTGAATCTGACTTAAAACATTTGTTATATCAAACTGATATCATGGAATTCTTTAACGCCGAGTATGAGGAAGTTGAACAGCATTCAGCTGAAGTAACTAGTCGCAAGCAATTGAAATTAGCCCGCGATGTTTCTTCTTACGAAAACAATAATGCTTATACTAATTTTGCAAACAAGGGGAACGTACCTTTTAACAAAGGGAGCAATTCTTATGGGCATTCTACCAGAAGTTGGGGCAAAAGGACTTACAATGCAGTTGTTTCTGGAACTGATAACCTAGGGCAACCGATTATTGACAATCAGACTGGCAAACAAGTTACAGCTAAGGCTGTCACTACGTTGGTTGACGGCAACAGCAGTGAGAGTTCTTTGGTTGTTAGTAATGTTGTGGGTGACGTTCCTCTCAATACTAACCACACTGTTACTGAAAGCATTGCTGATAATTTAGACACTGACAATTCAGTGAAAGTTAAAGCCAAAGCAGGGGCTATTTCCTCTTCTACAACTTCTTCATCGTCTTCTTCTTTTTTCAACAAGAAGTTATCTTGCAACAACAACAGGAAAACTGTTCTAACCAGAAGTCGGACTTTTCTGGGATCGAACTCATCTGGGGACGAGACTTAGATAGGTTATTGGATGAATTTAGTATTATCAATTTAACTGACCATTGTTTTTCCGAAAGTGAATTAAGTGTTTTAAAATATGGACTGAATTTTGTGCCCAGTTCTAGGGCTAATTTCAGTAAAACCATTATTGACATAAAAAAATTCACAAGGAAATTACATTTATTTTATTTGATGAATACCTTTTCAGATGAAAGAAAGGCCCTAATAAAACCATCTAATTACACCCCAAATTTACACCACACTATCAGGGTGTTTGAGGAACAATGTATTCAAGATATCACTCAAGTTTTGAGAACTAAGTGTCATACCCCAAACAACTTAAATCATGACGAGAAGTTGGCATTTAACAATCTTAAATCCCTCTGTAAACATTTCAGGTTCATGAAAAGTGATAAGGGGGGTAACATTGTCATAATGGGGCAGGATGTTTATAACAATAAAATGATGGATATTTTGAGTAATTTAGAAGAGTATGAAGACATCAGTTATTTTGAAATGCTGCGTAGACAATGATTTATTCATTCTGATTTATACGGACTTCTCATGACTGGTGACATCACTTTTGATGTGTATGATTTTTGTACAGTGCAAGAACCTTGTATAGGAGTTATTTTTGGTATACCCAAAACACATAAGTGTTTAACTAATCCTCCCCTCAGACCCATTGTTTCTTCACCACACTCAATCACAGAGGGTATTTCACTTGTCATTGATGCAGTATTGGGGCCCATTCTTACTAATGAAACTTCTTTCATTAAAGACTCATGGCATTTTTTGAATAAATTTGGGTTATTCCTACAAGGTGGGAATTTTGATCCTCTTAGACACATCATCTTTACCATTGATGTGGTCTCTTTATACACCTGCATCCCTCATGACAAAGGTGTGGAGGCTGTGTGTAGTTTTTTACTTAAAAAGAACACAGGATTGACCAACAATGCTATCTCTACCATTAGTCACCTTTTGGAAATTATTTTGGAAAATAATTTTTTTCTGTTTGGACAAACTTACTATAAACAAAAGAGGGGTGTGGCCATGGGGTCCCCTGCTGCACCAGCATACGCAAATCTCGTTATGGCCTGGTGGGAGTTTGAGTTTATACCACTTTTAACCAGAAAATATAATATTACCTTTTTTTTGTCGTTTTGTTGATGATTTATTTTTTGTTATTGAGGGTGATTCTAGCATTGTTGACACCTTTATCTTAGAAATTAATTCATTTTCTGATTATTTAAAGTTTACCAAGAGCTGTGTTGGTCTGCAAGTTAACTTTCTTGATGTTTTTTTATATTGGGATGAGATTGAGGTTAGATTTCATAGTCAAATTTTTCGTAAAGAAACTTTTACCAATGGGTATTTACACCACCTTAGTAATCATCCCAGACATATTATCAAAAACAACCCTCGGGGACAATTTATAAGGGCTAGTCACATGACGTTTAAAGATAGTGATCTCATTAGTGAATTTGAGCTCATTATTTCTTTGTTCATTGAGAGGGGATACAAGAAATCTGAGTTGACTCAGTCTAGTGAAGAAATTTTGGGTAGACGTTCTACTTCTTTCAAAGCTTTACTTGACAGCCCTGTGCCTTTGGCTACTGCAGTTAATTGCACTTCTTCTGTGAATAATATCAATAGGAACACTATTTGTTCTTTAGACATGAGTTCGGATGGTGGTCATATCAAACAAGTTGTAGTTAACAACTGGAGGATCATAAAAGGTAACTATGATATACAAAAAATTTTGGGGAACCAACCTTCTTTTGTTTTTAGGAACAACAGCAATTTCAAGAAAGCTTTAGAATTTCACAATAGGAATAGTATGACACCAAACACTGATAAAATTGGTATGCACTGTTGCCATCAGTGCAACATGTGCAGATTTATTTCTGAGGGACCTTATATTAGGATAGAAACAATTGACAAGACCATGAGGGTTCCTGGGTATATTGATTGTAACACAAAGGGGGTAGTTTACATCAGTTTGTGTTCCAGTTGTCCTGCCTTTTATGTCAGCATGACAACTAGGTGCCTTAAGACTAGGATTAGAGAGCACCTTTACAGTATACGATGAAAGGATGACACCAACGCCCTTTTTAAACATTCTATCACTTGTTCTCGTTTCAAAAAATTTTTATTTTCTGTTTTAGAAGTTGTACATTCAGACATGAGAGGAGGTGATTATAAAAATTATTTAGAGCATCGTGAGACCATTTGGCAAATTCGTTTAAACTCAGATAGATTTCCTGGTTTAAACTATGCCATTAATATCAAGTGTTTTTTTAAAGCACAGAAAACTGTATGTTAATAAGGATTGTGACACTACAGCTTTTTTTATTTAAAATTGGTAGCAAGTTTTGTAATGTTAAATTATTCAATTAATTTTAATTACTTGTTAATTGTGTATGCATCATCATTTTATCTATTTAAATGTTGTTTAGTTTAACTGTTTTTGTATTCTGAGGAAGTCTTGTGATGAAAGCGGACATTAAACTGTAGTACGCTATTGTTGTTGGATCCTTGTCTCCTGCTTGCCGGTCTTTGCTTTGTGTTTCACTGGTTGCATTTCGCATTTGGTTTTTCTATTATTAATTTAACATTTCTGAAGAAAGTATCCTACCCAAAAGGCAAATCTGTTGCATATACAAGAGGTCTAAATGAATAAATAATCCTTCCCTCAGGTACTCCCCCAAATATTTAATTTCTATAGGGAGTTAACTTCTCTCGATTTCCATTCACTTGCACACAGTTTATATAGAAGCGAGGATCCTTTCCATTTTGTAAATTTGACTAGTGCATTTGTCACTGTTATGTATAACTACAAATAGCCATGTCTTTTAATTATTCTGGAGTTCAGTTCCAATGATGCACTTTAACAGTCCAAAAAGGTCGACACTATAACCTTTTACTTTCTGGCATCCCCAAAACATACAAATACTATCACCTTTTATAGTACCACATTACTAACACGTCACGTTCTCTTGCCATTCTAAAGAGTCTAGCTGAAGACAGGTACCTCCTTGAAAGGAACTGCATTTGTTGATGCCTAAATTTAGGCCACTGGTTCAACATTGAGGGGGCGTTACATGCTAACTGTCACTCTGCTATCATAATAAACACCTCTTCCTGTTTTTTTTGCATCAAATGAGCATATGTCTGCTGTTTGTCTGAGCCTTTAGTTTCCTAATGTCTCTATAAATCATGCCAACCCTTTCTTTCTTTCTTAATTAGAGACCACTTCCTTTGTGACCATATATTGGTCCCTCTTTTGGATTCTTTTGCCTGATCCTACCAGATATTTTGTTGCTGCTGATATGTAAAACAGTTCTGATCCCTCACTGAAAATAATAACTCTAACATAGGAGTAAACAGCATCTGTTCCCATTCCCTAATTTCTTTTGTCTGCCAAAATTTCCTTGTTTGTTCTCCTACATGTTCAAGAACCACAGCATGGGGCCAAATGCTATTCATCAGGCCTCTGCCCCACCTGTATCCTCCCCAAAGTTCTTCATATCGATAACTGCTGCAGTATCCTTAGCTATATGGGTTATATCCTGCCAAGGATATAACAGCTGGACAGCTTCCAAGGATTCAGGGCAAGTTCTACAAACCCAAACTGTCTAGCAGCTTCAACTGAGTTGACTAAAAGTTTGGATGCAAAGCCCTTCAGAGCTTTATTGCTGATGAAGGTTATGCTCCTCTGAGGCTTTTGAGAATTGCCAGTTGTCTTGTGCTTTCCTTAGCCAGGCAAATACGTACACAAGAGAAGAAACTTACATTTTCTTAGTTTTTACTGATGTTTTATTACTTTCTTCTTCTTCAGGAAAGGTATTTTTATATCTGGGAGTGCTGTGTTTCAATGGATTGTTTCTGTTAGTTTAAAAGTAATGTTATCTAGCTGGTACAATTTCAACACAGAAAATATTTTGTTTATTTTAACATTATGGGGATGCCACAGTGTTTAAAAATGCTTCTTACTGTGTTTTTCTGTCAAAAAAAATATAATAACTTTTGTGGACTGGTAGTTTTACTGGCATTGTTGCTGATTTTCCCTAGGATAGATGCAACATTTTCAGCTTGACCATGGAACAGATTGTCATTCCCACAGTCAGTCCTTCCAGCCACAAAAAGAAAAAGTTAAGCAAACAGCCATTGCCACCATGGGAGGCTAGCAGTTTGCTTCATCTGCAGGTAGGTAACTCTGCTGTGGCCATTTGTTGTACCTCAGATCACTCAACTTTTACCCTGGATCCCTTGGTGTAGCACCTACAGTCACTGTGGACTGAGGGTTAGCCATGTCCTCTATGGCTGCTGGGGTCGGGTCTATATTACACTGTTGAAAGGGCTATTAATCGAACACCCTTTCATCGACATGTAAACACTGAACTACCAAAGCTTTGGGTTTATATTAGAGATCACCAAATGCTTAAAAAAGCAAATGTTCATTAATCGACCCTATGTAAGTAAAAGCTTATAATGTTGAAGTGTCAGAACAGCGATTTTTTTCCCTTGTTCCAACAAAAAATAAAAAAATAAAAAACAATTTCAAACATTGCCCCCCACACCTCCCTACTTAAATATACCAACTCCGAAACTGCACTACAGTGCCGAAAACAGCAAAGTACTGGTGGCCAAGTGAATTCTTTCCCAGGGAAAGAATTTGCTTAAAAGCCGCTTTGAATATTTTGCGTTTTCAGCCTTTTATGTTCGACCAAGACGCATTTGAAAGTATGTGTCTTCTGTCTTTTAATATAGACCCAAAGCTTTGAATGGCCACATAATCAAATTTTTTCCCAGGGGAAAAAATCGCTTGGCCAAAAAAAAAACAAAAAAAAAAAAACAAACTGCCACACCCCCCTAATTAAATGTACCAAATCTGACATCGCACTACAGTCGAGGAAAGGGCAAATTCCTAACGACGGCCAAGCGATTTTATTCCCCCTGGGAAAAAATTTGCTTATGTGGTCATTGGAAGTTTTGGTAGTTCAGTTGTTTATGTGTCAATGATAGGGCGTTCAATCAACAGCCCTTTCGACAATGTAAATGGAACCTTTTGAGGTCACCTCAGTAGACAAGGGAGAACCACTCTTATTGGTCCTGGGAGAGGGAATATGGAAGTTTTCCCTGTTGTGGCATATAATATGCCCATCCCTGAGGAAGCAGTAGCTGCCATCAGTAACATTGTTGGCCTCATTTTTACTGTAAAAAGAAACAGAAAACCATGCATGTATCTACTCCTCAAATTTCTTTGGAAAGGAGTAGTTTACTTTCAGGCGATTGATCCTTCTTGTAGAGTAGTTTCCAGTAAAACAAAGATAGATGCCTCCTTTTCTGAAGAGATTCTGAATCTGAAGAGGAAGATGCAGGGACAGATTCAGGGTTATTTCCTCAGATTTCTGATTCAGACTCAGAGAAGAGCTCACTTTCTGATGCTTCCTGTGGGGGTTTCTTTGACAGCATTGCTAGAATATGCCAGTGTTTTCAGTGAGAGAACACTGAGGTTTTTCAGTTCACCCATCATAAAATACTATGAGTTGTTATACAAGGATTTTCCATAACCTACAACTATTCCTCTTGTCCTATCTGCTTGTCCTATCTGCTTTTGAGGATGTGTGCCTTACAGCCTGCAATTTTCCTGATAGTCAACCAGCTGTCCCCAAAAATCAGATAGGATGTATAGTGTTCCTTAGTCTTTTTAATTTTTATACACTATTCCCAAACCTGTCCCAGCAGCTATAACTTTAGATGATTCCTCTGCTCTACTCTTTCTAATAACAAAAGGAAATTATTGATATGTATGGGGAAAAAGTATATATAGATATGTTTATATATATTTGTATATAGAGGTTTGCATCCCCTCCACAAAACCACATTGATCCATATCTATCAATTTCGGCATCACCTTTGTCATTATTTTAGCGATTATAGACATAAACACTATACGCATGGTTTAGGATTGAAATTGGCCTATATGATGCTGGATCTGATGGGTTTTTACCCTCTTTAGGTATTACAGGCACCATTGCTTTCTTCCAGGATGTTGGTGCTTATCCTCCTCTTAAATTACTGTTAAACAAAACCTTCCAGATCTTTATCATTTTTTCCTCCTAGCTTCCAAATATTCACAGCAATATAATCTATTCATGGGGATTTTCCTGTGGATTGGTTATAAATCACCATTTTTATCTCATTTCCTCCTATTCTAGCTGTTAGTAAGTGAGCCGCATCTACCTCTAACCTTGGCATTTTTAATTCTTCCATAAACATTTCCATTTGTACCTTTTCTTGATTTCCATATTTCTCTGCTTTATACAGACTTTCATAAAATTTCTGAAATATTTCTAGTACCTCTACAGGATCTCTTATCTTCCTTGTTATAGGCTCCCTAAGGTTGGTGACAACTCTTTCTACTTTCTGTTGCTGAGTTGTGCTAAAAGGTTTTGTGCTCTGGCATTATCAAAAAACAGTTGCTTAACAGCAATCTTTCTAAACTCATGCATATCATGGAAATAATCACTTATTTTCTGTTTAGCATTCTGCAATTACTCTTCTTCTTGTTCTGTGAGATTTCCCCTCATCTGCAATACTGTAACATCCATCAGTCCTTCTAAATAATTACTTCTTAATCATACCTTTCTTTATTTTACTTCTACCCTATTTTTAAATTCCACTTTAATTTTATCCCACTCCTTGGGTATATTTTCAGAAGAAATTTCTATCTTATCTAATAACTTCCAAATAATTTCCACTATCCATTCCTTAAATTCTTTTCTTTTCAACAGATAGGTGGGAAAGCACCAGTGTCTCATTTTTATTTAATTACCATGCATTTTTATTTTGGTTATTATTGGCTTGTGATCTGAAATAGTTATTGGATGAGTATTAGAACTTTCAGTCAAATGCACATGCTCCTGTGCAATGTATGTTCTGTCTAACCTAGGCCAGTTTTTGTATTTTGGGAAATAATATATAAATTCACTCCGGACTCCTACTACTGAACTCACATCTTCCATGCCAAATATTTTCAGAAATTTCTTCAAGAATCTGCCCTCCTTTGTTGTATTTCCCTTCAAGCTCCCCAGATATACCTTCACTGCAGTAAATCAAATTCCACTTCCCACCTATAAGTAATATAAACACATGCCAGTGCAATCCTTCTTCCTTGCCAGTAGCCCCTTAGTACTACAAATCTACCATTAATATTGCATTTATCCTCTTCTATCACTATTGGAACTTCTCTTGCAATTAATATAAGTACTCCTTTTTTTCTTTGTCCCATGTATTCTGCTGAATAATCATCCTACAAATCTTTCTTTGTCAAATTCGCATATTCAATTCTTTCCAATTGTACCTTCTGTAGCATAGCTATTTGCTCTCTACATTTTTAATATAGTTCACTATTTTAATATAGTTCACTACTCTTTCTTTTTTGTATATGTCCATGAAACCATTTACATTTAAAGATAATGTAGAAAGTGGCATTATGTAAAAAAGTTATTATTCCCACCTTTTTCATGTGACAGTGTTTTTGTTAAGTATCTAGTTGTTGTGTTACATGCATACACTGTTTGGCAGGTTGATCATTTATAAGTTGTTTCTTGTCATATCCGTTTGAGCCAATGTCACATCTTACAAAACTTTTTGTTTTATTGAAAGCCCTAAAACAAACAAACAAAAAATAAAGACCAGGTAATGCACCCTTAAAACCTATTAACGTAATACTAACACACAAAACTATGTAAATCTTCAAAGATTGAAGTCTTACCCTCCTAATAAGAACAATTGTCCCAAACTGACAGCCACACTCACAGACTTGGGTTAACTTAAAAGGAAGGCCATCCATGCTAAGACACATGGTACAGCCTGTGCTTCTACTAAGTGCTGCAAAAACAACAGCATAGCAGCAAAGGAACAAATCTAAAATAACATTTAACATATTGACAAAAAATCTTTTTGTATAAACGTATTTAACTTCAAATAAGCCCATGGTTAAATTAACATATGAAGGGGCAAAAGCTGCCCTCATAGCTGTTCCACATTTCTGATGATAAACCTGGCTATCAAACTCAAAATAATTATTCTTCGAACAAAAATGTACTAAATCTACAATATTTCCAGAGGGTATGAATATTGATTTTAATTGGCATGTATTACTTTAAATGCTTTTTAAGTGTTTTATGGTATCAGTTGATTACTTTATTGTTTGACTATTTAGTAGTGTATATAAAGTAAGTGTGTGATGTAAAGTAATTGTGTACTCCAAGAAGACAGTGTATGCCGAGACATCAGAGAGGAATACATTTTATTCACTGGATTGCTGATCTTTGTTCTTTGTTGTATTTGCTTCTCCTAAGTGCTGTCTGGTTTTTGTCTTATCTTTATTGCTCTCCCAGATTGAGCAAAACACTTGAATGCTTTCAGAAAGCATTATCTCTTAGCCATTGAAAGAAATAAGTATTATGTTTTATTGCTCTTTATCAGATTATCTCCATAGAAACATAAGAATCAGATACAGAGTTTATTTGCTAGAGGAGAGCTTTATTATATGGAATGTCCTTTTTTATTTATCTGATTTCTTTTAAAACTTTTTACTAGATCAAGCTAAGGGCCTTAATCCAGTCATTCCCCTATGCAAGAATGAGAAAAAGTATATCAGTTTTTTGCACCATGGTCTTTTGACCAGACTTTTCTTCTTTTTTTTTTTTTTTTTTTTACATTGCAGTGCCCACATTTCTTAAAACTGAACAAGAAGAAAGAGATACGAATGAAAGAAAAACAGGTGTACCTGTTTATTTTATTATCCCCATTACACTTGAAAATAAGTTAACTTTACTTTATAGCATGCAGATTATATATGCATTATAAAAATATTACTGTTAAGAACAAAAGTTTGTTTTACTTAACTCTCTCCCTCCTCTTCCCCTCTGCTAAGTGTTCTTTCAAACATTAATGACGTGAAATAGGGCATATGCTTTAGTGTCCCTTACAAGTTTAACAAAGTCAAAACAGTCCAATGTTTGTAGGTTTTCTTGTTCTGTCATGCTTCACAAATATAATTAATGCCTTGTAATATAACATTTACTTGTCAGTTTCTGAGTTGCTAGTTTTATTCCTGTTTATTTCCTTCTCCCAAATCCACTCTCTGCCTCACTTCCAACTCACTCTTGGTTCTTGTAATCAACTCTTATGCTTTTCTCTGTCTCTTAAGCATTATGTGTTGAAATACTGGAAAAAGGTTTCACTGGCAGAGTCTGTCTGTCGTCTTTATTACCAGGAGAACAAGAAGCAGAATCCTCTATGTTTCATAGCTCACTTTTTGTTGGACAAACTTTTATATTTCCTCCTTAGCATGTTCTGCATCAAAAAATGATTTTGCCCCTCCAGGAAAGAATATTCTGAAGATAGGTGGATACAAATTTTTGAATGTCATACCTGTTTTTCAACATCCCCTGATTAGTAGAATGAATGTATTCCTCTTCTGTGTTCTGTACAGTGAGTAATCATTTTCCACAAACACTGTACTGTTCCCACTTTTCGTACTTTTGTCCTTCTGCCACAGTTCTGTTAAAATCAACTCCTTCTGCTCGTAGGATTTCATCTTTACAATTAAAGGTTTAGGTTGTTTCTCATGGCAAGTTTGGAGCATGCACACAACATGCCCTTTCAATTAACAACTCCTGCTGTGGAAAACCAGTCCAGTTGCTTATTTGTGTTTTCATAAAATTAATAGAGTCTGTTGCTTCCAGCTTCTCTGGTACAGCAGAAAATCTCAGGTTTTCCCTACATGCTGTGTCCTCTAATTCTATTTTTTTTAAAACATCTCTTTTTTGAGCAGTTTCATATTCAGCCAGCCTTTTCTTCATTCCAACCTCTGATTTTTGCAGTTTTATCGCCTCGTCTAAATATCTGTTTGAAGTTTCTTCCATTTTTCCAGACTTTTGTTATTTGGGTTATATACTCCATCAGTGTTTCATTTATTTTAATCAGCTTTGAGTATATTTGACTTATTTTCCCTGTGGGTTACTTGAAGTTATGTCTTGCACCAAAGCTGGAGCTTGCACTGCTTTTTGCTGTACAGCTGCAGAATTTTTCTTAGTGCTTTTTCCTCACCTTTGCGACTGATTTTCTTTCAGGTTCTCTGAATTTCCTTTTTGCTGGTATCCAGGCAGTGCACTTTCTAGCCAATTACTTAAATTTACTTAAAATATGGGTTTACTGGCTCTATCTTCTGAGCTTCTGGTTTCTCACTGTGAGAGATGAAAGTAAGCAATTACTCAATGTGCAGCCATCTTGTAAGTCCTTCCACTCAGACTTTGGTCACTGCTAGGGAATACTTCAGAATTTAGGGCCTCATGGCATATATGATTCTCATGATACCCCTGGCAAGACTCCACATGAGAAAGATACAGTGATATCTGAAATCTCTTTGGTCCTGGCATCAACACCCTTTATCTTTTCAGATCCAAGCACTGGGGTTTGTCAAAAGAGAAATCACTTGGTGGAGACAACAGACATCCTTAAATCAATGTTTCCTCTTCTCTCTCCCTGGTCCAAAGCAGTCAGTCACCACAGATGCTTCAGACTTTGCTTATGGAGCAGTTCCAGTAGAGATAAAAGCACAGGGGATGTCAAACACCTAGAACAGATGCAAGCACTTAAATATGAAGGAGATGCTTGCTGTGATCAAGAGACTCAATTCTCTGAACCATCGTTGGTGTTTAAGACATTTTCAAGTGGTTGCAATAAATACTACAGTGATCTGGTACATAAACAAGCAAGGGGGAAGCATGTCATACCCCCACCCTTTGCAGACTAGCCCTCTTAGCTTGGGATATAGAGTCAGAGCACAGTCTCACTTTAAAGGCATCTTATATTCTATTAGAGCAAAATTGTGTGGCAGACAAGCTGAGCAGGACCAGGGAAGACCCTCATGAATGGAAACTAGATCTGGGAGGGGTCATCTAAGATTTGATCATTTTTGGGGAATTTCTCAAGTAGACCTCTTTGCCTCCCCTCTGCATTCATTTGGAAAAATTATGTTCCAGGACTCCATGCAAGAAAGCCTATAAAACAGATGCCTTTTCTTTGGACAGCAATGTTTCTGTATGCCTTTCCACTCTTTCCACTACTATCCAGGGTACTTCTGAAGATTCCAAAGGAATCCCCCAAGATTATTATGGTGATCCCATTCTGGCCCAGGAAAGGGTGATTCTCCCCTGTTTTGGAAATGGCCAGGGGCATTTACCACAAGCTTCCTCGCAGGATGGATCTACTCATACAAGAACAGGGGTCTTTGATATACACCAACATCAATCATCTTCGACTGACTGTCTAGATTATAGGGTCTTAATTCTTTTTGTCACCTGTTTTCTGAGGACATGCATAAGGTACTAATGTAAGCAAGAAAGCCTGCTCCTACTAAATCATATATTAGCAGATTGGAGAGGTTTGCTAGTTGGTGTCAACGGCATTACCAGCACCAATTCAGGGCTAGTTATTCTCTGATTTTACAATATTTGTATGAGGTATTATGCTATGGCTTTTCTTATTTCTCTATCAAGGTTCCTTTATCATCCATTTCTGCATGTCTGCCCACAGATCTTCCTCTTTCAAGGTAGTCACATGTCCAAATGTTCCTGAAAGGAGTTTTGCATAAGAGGCCTCCAAGTAAACTGGTGACCCCTACCTTGAATATTAATTTTGTGTTAGAGAAACTAACACTTGCTCCATTAGAACCAGTTAATCTGGCTGACTTAATGTTCTTAACATGGAAAACAGTTTTATTGCTTGCTCTGAACTCTTCAAGAAGGGTATCTGAGTTGCAATTTCTTATGGTGAGTCAACCCTACCTTATTTTCTCCAGAACAGGGTTTCTTTGAGAACTAAGCCTTCTTTTTTGCTTAAAGTGGTATCTGAGTTTCTTTAAGTCAAACTATCCATCTCCCCATTTTCTTTCCTGAACCTAAAAATTAGGGGGAAGGGATACTCCATACTTTGGATGTCCACAGACAACACAGGTACTATCTTGACAGAGCTAAATCTTTTGGATCTTCACATCAATTGTTTTCTTGTGAAGGTAAGAAGGGCACTTAGTGTCAAAACAGACTATTTTCAAATGGTTGTCTGAGTCAATTACCTTTTGTTATAGTCTGCAAGGCAAATCTATTTCAGGCAGGGTCAAGACCCACTCTATAAGGACTTTAGTTTGTTCTATGGATTTTTGGAAAAAGTTGGATTCTAGTAGTTTTCAAAGCACTAAAAGATGGATTCCTTCTCTAGGTCTAGATCATGCTTTGCTAGGACCATTCTCCAGGGTCTACTGGACCCTTCTCTTTCCGCCTCCCAAATATAGTTAGCTGTAATAATCTACCCATATAGCTAAGGCTACTGCAGCAGTGATCAATATGAAGAGCATAGTACATTGCTTAAGTTTTAAGTGCTGCAGTAGACACTCCCTCTCTCCATCTCCCATGTTTTTTTTGGTGTATTTTTTATGCCAGGGTATGGACATTTATCTTTTCTTATTCCTAGCCTTGTCCTTTCTGGGCTCAGCCTTCTTCTCTCTGCTGGCAGGAGAGATTTGATGGGCTTCACACCCAAACCTGTCTTCTAGTCACCTCAGCTCAAGCTATTTGACAGTTTGGGAAAATGGAAGGTGTCCTGAAGCTTTGGAAGTTGGCTGGCTATTATATCCTTGGTAGGATATAGCCCTTATAGTTAAGACTACTGCAGAAGTGATCATTCAAACACCTGCTATGGTAAGTTCAACTTACACAACTGTACTTTCCTTGGTCTCACTGTAGATAGCAACAAACACCCAAAAGCGAACGTCACTTAGTAAAACAGCAAAAAAAGTCCCCAAGCAAAGGAAACGTTCAAAATAAAGGATGTAGATGAATAAAAAATGAACAATTTTATTCCAACTGTCAAGTATCGGAATAAAATTGTTCGTTTTTTATTCATCTGCATCCTTTAGTTTGAACGTGTTTCCTTCGCTTGGGGACGTTTTTTTGCTGTCTCACTGTAGATAGATTTAATCCATTCCAGTGGAAGTTTGACTAGAGATTCCCCCCCAAATAATGGCTCTCCATACTCCATTCTTTATTTATTAATCTCAATAATTGTGCCAGTTTCAATGCTATTACATAACTATCAAGTTGCTATAAACCCAACCCTCCATAACATCTGAGAAGATAGGCTAACTACAGTCAGATCCTTTTACCTGATTCTATGCGTTTAGCTCTATTGAGGGTCTACTGCAAGGCTTGTATTCTGATATGATTAGAAGGGATAAGTATTCCACATAAGACAGACAATGTGAAATATTATCATCACCTTTAAAGCATGAATTCTTCTTGAAATAGCATTGAAATCTTATCATAAACCCTAGAAATATTTTCCTCTAACATCTCCTTGAAGGCCTAACTGATGAGAAGTCCTAAATACCTGGAGAAGGGAACTGATGATATTCCCATTTTCTCTTATGTGAAATTATCTAATATGACTACTACACATTTACGCACATCACACTACAGCCCTGACATCTATCTAGTAGAATGGAAACATTTATTTATTATTTTTATTATTTATTTTACATTTGGAGTTCAGGGAAGAGTTAAGACAGGCACTGGGTGGCAGTGAAGAGTTACCAAATAGCTGGGTAACTACAGCAGAGCTAGTAAGGGAGACGACTAGAAAGGTGCTTGGTATGACATCTGGACAGAGGAAGGATGACAAGGAGACATGGTGGTGGAATGAGGAAGTACAGGAGAGTATACAGAGAAAGAGGTTGGCAAAGAAGAAGTGGGATTGTCAGAGAGATGAAGAAAGTAGACAGGAGTATAAGGAGATGAGGTGCATGGCAAAGAGAGAGGTGGCGAAGGCTAAGGATAAGGCATATGAAGAGTTGTATGAAAGGTTGGGCACTAAGGAGGGAGAAAAGGACCTGTACCGATTGGCTGAACAGAGGGACTGAGCTAGGAAAGATGTGCAGCAGGTAAAGGTGATAAAGGATAATGAGGGAAACATACTCACAAGCGAGGAGAGTGTGTTGAGCAGATGGAAAGAGTACTTTGAGGGGTTGATGAATGAAGAGAATGAGCGGGAGGTTGGATGATGTGGGGGATAGTGAATCATGAAGTGCAACGGATTAGCAAGAAGGAAGTAAGGATAGCTTTGAAGAGGATGAAGAATGGAAAGGCTGTTCGTCCAGCTGACATACCTGTGGAAGCATGGAGGCGTTTAGGTGAAATGGCAGTGGAGTTTCTAACCATATTGTTTAATGAAATATTGGAAAGTGAGAGGATGTCAGAGGAATGGAGAAAAAGTGTTTTGGTACCAATTTTTAAGAATAAGGGTGATGTGCAGAGCTGTAGTAACTACAGAGGGATTAAACTGATCAGTCACAGCATACAGTTATGGGGAAAGAGTAGTGGAAGCTAGGTTAAGAAGGGATGTGATGATTAATGATCAGCAGTAAGGTTCATGCCAGGAAAGAGCACTACAGATGTGATGTTTGCTCTGAGAGTGTTGATGGAGAAGTACAGAGAAGGTCAGAAGGAGTTGCATTGTGTTTTTGTAAACTTAGAGAAAGCATATGACAGGGTGCCTAGAGAGGAGTTGTGGTATTGTATGAGGAAGTGGGGAGTGTCAGAGAAGTATGTAAGAGTGGTACAGGATATGTATGAGGGTAGTGTGACTGCGGTGAGGTCTGCGGTGGGAGTGACGGATGCGTTTAAGGTGGAGGTGGGATTACATCAAGGATCAACTCTGAGCCCTTTCTTATTTGCAATGGTGATGGACAGGTTGACAGACAAGATCAGACAGGCGTCCCCCTGGACTATGATGTTTGTAGATGACATTGTGATCTGTAGTGAGAGTAGGGAACAGGTGGAGGAGACCCTGGAGAGATGGAGATATGCTCTAGAGAGAAGAGGAATGAAGGTCAGCAGGACTAAGACAGAATATATGTGTGTGAATGAGAGGGAGGATAGAAGAATGTTGAGGATGCAAGGAGTAGAGGGGGCGAAGGTGGATGAGTTTAAATACTTGGGATCAACAGTTCAGAGTAGTGGTGAGTGTGGAAGAGAGGTGAAGAAGAGAGTACAGGCAGGATGGAGTGGGTGGAGAAGAGTGTCAGGAGTGATTTGTGACAGACGAGTACCAGTAAGATTGAAAGGGAAGGTCTACAAGATGGTAGTGAGACCAGCTGTGTTATATGGGTTGGAGACAGTGGCATTGACAAAAAGGCAGGAGTTAGAGCTGGATGTGGCAGAGTTAAAGATGTTAAGATTTGCACTGGGTGTGACAAGGGTGGACATGATTAGGAATAAGTATATTCAAGGGTCAGTCCAGGCTGGAAGGTTTGGAGACAAAGCCAGAGATGCAAGATTCCGTGGTTTGGACATGTGCTGAAGAGGGATGCTGAGTATATTGGGAAAAAGATGCTAAGGATGCAGCTACCAGGTAACAGGAAAAGAGGAAGGCCTAAGATAAGGTGTATGGATGTGGTGAGAGAGGACATGCAGGTGGTTGGTGTGACAGATCATGATGCAGAGGACAGGAAGAAATGGAAGCAGATGATCCACTGTGGTGACCCCTAACAGGAACAGCCGAAAGAAGATAATGATTTTACATTTGATTACTGGGAAAGTCTGACTGGACATGGGTCTTTTTACAGCGGAGTCCTGGGGAGAAAAGCTCTATAATTGACATTTACACACACGATAATAATCTTCAATTTGAATTCACAAAGTACAGTACAATTAATGACAAGTAGCATTATTTAACATATGACATAAAAGTCTATAATAGTACCAACAATTTAAAGTATTAGTTTCAACAGAAAGAAGTATCAGCTGTTATTAAGTATAGTGAGGGTAAGGTGCAGATTGGTAGAATTATGAAAGATGTGAGGAGAGAAGAGGTATAGGATGAAGGTTTGAAGATAAATTACAGAATAAGGCGATAACCTGAGAGAAGGGAGGGGGGCCTAGTGTTAATCTGATCTGCTGCAGTTACAGAGCCATGAGTACAACAAATGTGATTTTAAGGACTTTTAAAATTCATGTATTGGAAGCTATAGCTATGATGAGATGAGGAAGTTTATTCCATTGTTTGGCTACTGTGTTAGAATAGAGAGATGTCCCAGCAGCATTATTATCTTTAGTTACTTTGAGGAGAAATTTGTTAGTGGAGCAGAGGTTTCTGGTGCAGGAGTATGGAATTATCAGGTCTTGTAGTGAAGGGGTTTGCTCAGGTTGATATATAATTTTATGTGACAGGGTATGTTGATTATATAGAAGTAAGTGAGGAAGTTCAAGCCAATTAAGCTGTTTGAGAGATAGACAGTGGTGTGATCTGTAAGAACTGTTAGTAGTGAATTTGATGATTTTGTTATAGCAGGCTTCTAATTTGGTTATGTTAGATTTTCAAAGGTTGGTGAGGATTGCAGAGGCATATAGTACAGTAGACATGAGATGTGTGTGTGTGCAATAGTGGCCCAAGCAGTGTTTATTAAGAACTGTTTGTTTCTACATAGGGTACCTATCTTTATGGACTTTCTTTATGGTGAGAGAGATATGGATATCAAATTTCATGTTACTGTCAATCATAACCCCAAGAAGCTTTGTGTGGGTAACAGGAGATATGATAGTTTTGTTATTGGATATGATGTTAAATGAGAGGTCAGGATCAGTATGTTGTGTAGGTTGCAAGATGATATGTTTTGTTTGGGTTGAGTATTTGCTGTTGGTCAGTAAGCCATGTTTTGACAGATAGAAAGGAAGCTTGCATTTGCTGGTGTAGTTCTTGGTGGGAAGATGAGGCACAGACTAATGTAGAGTCACCTGCATACTGGATGAGTATAGAGGGAGAGTAGAGGTGTGTAGGTTATTGGTAAATATAGTAAACGACAGATGTCTGAGAATGGAGCCTTGTGGAACCCCTATTGTTACTGGAGTAGCGGTGATAACTCCTGGTACCATTTAACTGCTTGCTGTCTCCCTGTTAGGTAACTATGAAACCATGCAATAGTGGATTGACTAAGATTTAGTTCAGCAAGAGCTTTTATAAGCTTCTTATGATTAACCATACCAAAGGTCTTGGAAACGTCTAGGAAGGTGGCTGAAATGTATTTACCATCATTTCTATGTCTATTAACTATGTGAGTGAATGACATGAGAGCAGTGGTTATACTATGATTATGACTGAATCCATGTTGTGCGCTAGTGAGCAGTTTTTGAGTGTTTAGGTGTTCCATAATTTATATGTGAATACACCTTTCCAGTATTTTTGAAAGGGGAGACAGTATAGCTATGGGGCAGTAATTTGTTAGTTCCTTTGAGTTATCTCCTTTATGAAGGAGAATAATATGGGAGACCTTCCAGAGATCAGGGACTAGTATTTTGGAAATGTAGTGGTTGATAAGGATAGTTACTGGATATGCTATTACGTCAATGGCAATTTTTAAATATTCAGCTGGGAGTTCATCAGCATCAGTGTGGTTGGTTTAGCTATTTGAGTAATTTTTAATCAAGTTTACAGAGATGGGTTGACAGGTTGGGAAAAGCTGTTTTCATTAGTAAGGTGATTGTGTTTACTATTGCGGTCAGGGGAAATTTGAGAATTTGCTAGTGCAAGTATGGATTCAGTAAAAAATGTCTTCAGTTGGGTTGCAATATTAGTCGAGGTGTCTGTAGTAGTAGGAGAAGGAGTCTTAGATTTTCCTGGCTGAAGAACATTATTAATAGCGTTCCAAAACTTTCTAGGATTATGTTGATGTTTCATTTGTCTGCCATGATAGTAGTTTGTTTTGCCTGTTCTGATCATCTTTTTGGTTTTGTTTCTGAGTTCAAAGTATGCTTGTTTTGAGTTTATTGTTTTTGCTTTGTGCCAGTTGAACCAAGCCTTATCTCTTGCATGAAGCAGATATCTGGATACTTTGCTCAACTAGGGTGCATAGTTAGACTTAATTCTAATGGTTCTAGGAGGAGCATGGGAGTTTAGTATGTTTAAGAATATGTAGTTAAAGTAGCGTACAGTGTCATTAAAGTTGAAGTACTTGATATGATTCCAATTACTGTTTTTTGTGCTGAGATTAAGTTAGAAGGGGTGACATTTTTTTGTTACATATTTGTTGGAAGGTGGTAGGTTCTTCTAACATTGGGAGGTATCTAATTATATAGGTAGCCAAGTTGCCACTCAGGACCTCAGGTAGGCACCCAGATTGAGTTATTTGGGATGGTTGATTTGACAGCATCCAGTCTAGGATGGACTGTCTGTTTGTTGATTTGTCAGTTCTACTAGGAGATTGGATTAGCTGACTGAATCCATGGAGGTTAATAGGAGTAGTGGGTATAGTTGAGTTACATGGTGTCCAGTCAATATTGAAGTGTCCTAGAATAATGGTTTCCTGGGGGAGGGTATCTGATGCCCAGGAGAGCAAGTTCTCAAGGATGGATATATTATTACAAGGTAGGAAGTAGCACCCAATTATATTGATAGTTTTTCTAGCATTAATTTTAGGTTAGAATGTAAAATTTTGGCAGTACCTAGGGCTGGAGTTGGTATGTCTAATGTTGTGAGATTTATTTGGTATTTAAATAATAATGCAACACCTCTTCCATTTTTGTTTATTTGGTCTTTGCATAGTACATTATAGCCAGGGGCCATAATTTCATTTTTGGAGGTGACAGGTTTTAGCCATATTTCAGTTATAAATACTACATCCGGTGAGTACAGGGAAAGAATGCATGGAGGTCATGGACTTTGATATATTTCTATTATTAATGCTTAGTTTTAGCAGATCAGTAGCATTTCTGGAGAGGTAAGGTACATTGTGTGGCATATTTGTCTGGATATGGTTGATA
Source organism: Protopterus annectens (assembly GCF_019279795.1). Classification (NCBI taxonomy): domain Eukaryota; kingdom Metazoa; phylum Chordata; order Ceratodontiformes; family Protopteridae; genus Protopterus; species Protopterus annectens. The sequence goes on from NC_056749.1 coordinate 351,269,816, forward strand.
GAAGGATTAAGAGGGCCAGGGTTTGAGTGTATGTCTCTGCTGAGTGACATCCTGGATGCAATTTGTACAATTTTATGATTTTGGTGAAGTACTTATTGTATAGTAAGGGTGGGTATTTGAGTGCTGGCATGGTGAGGTTTTTAATACAATGTGGTGGTAGGTTGCTATATGAAAGAGAGCTGGGTGTATGCAGTGTTTGAGTGAAGTAGAGTTTGTAGTATGCGCAGTAGTTGTGATATAGTGAGGAGCTGATACTGGCTTAGTATGGTGGTAGGAGATAATATGTGTAAGTAAAGTAAGAGATGAGAGTGTGAAAATGTGAGAGAGGAGCATGTTGTATATTTGTTGGTTAGGCTAGAGAAGGGAGTGAGATTACAATTGTAAGAATTAATGTGTTAAGTGTTTGAGTACTCTTAGTTGTGGAGAATAATCAATAGTTAGTGTTTGCTAAACAGGTAATTTAAAGCTTGATAGTTTAGATAGTGGTTTGAGAAGGATGTAGAGTTGGGAAGAGGTGTGGGTGAGGGAGTGAGTAATGCCTAATTGAGAGAAAACAGCAATTGGGCTATGTAGAGTGGTGGCTGTGGTGTAAAGGGTATAAATGTAAGGAAAGAGAGGGTGTGTGGGAATGGGGGTAGGGTAGGGGAGCGGAGTGAGCCCCAGTGCAGTGAGGGCAAATGGAGCAGGTAGAGCCAGGAGGTGGATGTCAGCATCTCTAAGAAAATCAGTTTCTCCTGCTGCAGACTCTACAGGTCAGTTTTTTAGCACATGAGTTTTGGCCAGGATAGTGTGCAATAAGAGTGTAGAGAAAATAAATAACATTAAAATGTATAAATATGGCCTGTAATTTTGTAGAGGAGAAGTCCCAATAAAGGTGGGGAGAGTATTAAGGGGGGTGCCTTTTAGGTGACTATTGCAAAATAAACTGGAAGGGTCCTAATATAATAGGGAGAATGTAAGTCTAAAGGTTTTAGCTTGTAAGATGCACATACACTGGTCAGGATGATAATAAACTTGTTGATTGAGCTTGGTATTCCCACTATGTTTTGGGGCTATGTCGCACTATTATTTGGAGAACTGTGCTTTTGCTAGTTAGGGTGTGGCAGGCACACTACTGTGAGGAAGCTGAGGGATCCTATAGTCCTACAATAATGTACTTTAAATATATCAGACTCCAGTCTAAAACCCTATGGATAATTGTTAATTAGAAAAATACAGTCATCTGTAAAAAAGATAAAATATACTTTAGTCTCATTCGCCTGATGTATCACATGCAGAAAAGGTTGTATCATTCCTGCCAGCTCTTCCATAACAAGTAGGAAAAAGGGGTATAGTTGGTAGCCTTGTCTAATTCCCAGTGAGATATGTCCTGTTTCAGGGAGCTTCCCACTCAAGAAGAGGAGGTTCTGTAATGTATCTCTCAACCAGGCATCTCCAAACCCATGGCTTTAAAGAACCTGGAATAAAATAAAAAAAAAAAAAATAACTCCAACATGTTGAAATGTTTGGCAAAGCCAAAAGTAATTATGCTAGTCTTCTGGGACTTATATTCTTGTCTCTGTAAAAATAATTATAGTTCCCACCAGTTATCAGCGATCATTCTCTGCTTGAAAAAAAACAAAACATTTTTGTCCCTTTTGGATTAGCAAGTGAAGTATTTTATCAAGCCTAGATGCCATAATCTTATCTAGAATCTTCATGTCAACATTGATCAGGAATATGGGTTGGAAGTGTTTAATCCCTGAGATCTGGTCTTTAATTTTGTGGATTACTATAGTCATGGCTTTATTGCAGTCAAAGCTGAGTCCATATATGTGTGTGTATGTGTGTGTGTGTGTGTGTGTGTGTGTGTGTGTGTGTGTGTGTGTGTGTGTGTGTGTGTGTGTGTGTGTGTGTTCAGAGGTTTCGTGATTCTGGTCTCGATCTTCTGGGTTTCGGTGTTGTGGTCTTTCAGTTATTTCAAGTAGACCCATATACACTGCATGTGTGTGTATATATATATATATATATATATATATATATATATATATATATATATATATATATGCATATGCATATATATATATTGGGGAATTGCTGCAATTCTATGGTTGGAACCTTAAACTCCTCAGTAGAAATGGGTTTATTTAACATTTCATCCTCCAATGGCAGAAGATAGTTGGTCAGAGAATATGTTCAATGTTATAGATTTAAATTGTTAGCCTCTGTAGAGGTGTATAAATCCATAAAATAATTTTTAAGGGCTCCTTTTATTCTCCTTCCCCTAATAATAGTTTGGGATATATATATGTAAAATATATACATTTTAGGTCAACTTTGCTCTCAAGTCAGTAAAAATGCTCCACACCTCATCATCTCAGATTCAACCTTTATTACTCCTACCATACAAAGCTATGTTGTCAATTGAACTTCCTTATCTGGGAAATGCTTTCTGAAAATCTTTTGATGCATTGGTTAGTTATTCAACTAACCATCTTTGCTTCATTTTGTACAGCCCTTCCAACTCTAGTAATTCATTCCCCTATGCCACGTTACACCCTTCCTACCATATAATTTATAGAACTACTACCCCAGACAAGTCCTCCTGAAAAAATCCCTTATAAATTATCAGAAGTTTGATCCACTTATATTTTGCCCAGCTCCATCTCTTTGAGCTACCCTGCTTTCCTGCAGAGTGTGAAACATGATTAGACATGAATATCTCATGAATTTTTGTATTATGAACCATAATGCAGGGAGCAGTAGTAAATCAATTCTACTGCCTAGTTTCAATATATTCCTTGAACAAGTGTGAAATATCTCTTCTAGGTGAAATTCCCACCACTCTTCCAGCCAACTTTACATCCATTAATGATGTTCTGCTTGACTTTTGTTATGGCACTCCTCCTTATGATATAGTCTATCCTTATTAGTATCAAAAAAACAAATTAAAGCCTCCCAATAGTGCACTAAAAGTTGCCTTAGCTGAAGATGTCTGTCATAGACTAAGACATTCTTCAAATAATATCTGATTGTCTTTATTCGGTGCATAGAGGTCCAGATGACCCAATTCTCTGCATTAATCCACCATTATCAAATAATCCATCTACTGTATCCATTCTCCAGCACCTCTTCTCTGACCACTTCCAATGCTTTGTGGGACATAATCAATACCCCTTTCTTTCATTCTTCTAGTTAATGAATACATTTCTGCATAATCCCTGTTCCTAAACATTTGATTTTAATTTCCTGTAGAATACATATCCGCATAATCCCTGTTCCTAGACATTTGAGTTTCATCTTCTGTAGAAATACGATGCGTAAGTGTTCCCCCATGAAGACTTGGATTATTCTTCCCCTTCAAATAGGATGGGTATAATCCCTTACATTCCATGATAACAGCTTAATAAAATGTATTAACATTTGTTTCCTCAAAGAATCATAATACTGAACAGCTAGACTGGGTTTAGTATGCTGAGTCCTATCACTTTTTTCCAGGATGTATAGGATGGGCCACTTGGCTATTATCAACAAATGAACCCCATTGGTGGCAAGCACCACCAATGCAGAGCTGGCTGAAGCTGGTGGATATTCAAATCTGTGAGGTGGATGTAGAGAGGGTAAAAATGACAGTCCTCCTCCACTCCTGTCTAGGGCATCATGACACATAACCAAGGGCATGCATACAAAAATAGCACTTCACAAGAATATATGTAATGTTTGAGAGAAATACATATA